>NC_056747.1:712604009-712706229 GCF_019279795.1 Protopterus annectens | reverse complement strand
TTTTGGCAGCAGTGGAGTTTTACGGTGTCGAGTTGCCAGTGTGGTGCCAAACCTTAGACGGAAGGCACATACACGTGCACACACAGCGCCAATTTAGAGTGTCCAGTCCACCTACAGCATGTCTTTGGGATGTGGGAGGAAACCGGGGCACCCAAAGGAAACCCACACGACCACAGGGAGGACATGCAGACTCCACACAGAAGGCACCCCAGTCGAGGATTGAACCTGAGAACCTCTTGCTGTGAAGCAACAGCACTAACCGCTGCACCACTGTGGCCGGCCGATGAATAATACTTAAAACTAAAAACGTAAAGTTATGATTAGCTCCTCTCTCTGCTTGAGGTTTATAAAGTGCATTTGTGGGTATCTTCCTTTTAATTTCAGTTACATAGCTACTGATACACTCCATAATTCTGTGATCTGCTTTGCCAACATAGTAAGCATTACATTGGCCACAAGTTGCTAAATGCACTAAATTTGTAGATTCACACTTGCCATATACATTTACTCTAAATTCTTTTACATGTAAGGGATGTTTGAGGGTCTTACTCATATTAATATATTTGCAAAACACACAATGACCACATCTATTGGTGCCTTTTTTAACCGTCTATATTAAACTGATCTGCAGTGACACTCATCCCAGTCTTAGGAGTAGAATTAAACATACCTAGCAGGCCATCTGTCTGTGGATGGTAAAAGATAATCTTAGTGTTTCCACAAAATGATCAGTGGGTCTGTTATGAAATTAACACCTCTATCTCAGCAGTTATGTGGGAAATCTGAAATTTTTTATGGAGTATTTGTCACTTTCTCTGCTTCAGTAGAGGACAGAGCCACTGTCTTAAGATACTTTGTAACATGGTCTCTCACCACCATTATGTACATCTTACCTGTGGCTGCTTGTTTACAAGGGGGCCTCACAATGCCCTGGATACCATCTGAAATGGTTCTTCAGTAATAGACAAAACCATCAAAACAAGTGTTAGCTTTGGGGCCTTCCAGTACTGGGAGGAAAGATGTAAGATGTGAATTGTACAACTTGTTCAGTTCCCTAGCCTAAGAGATAATAATTGGCTTTGTTCCTCTAGCTTGTTGTTTTTAGTGGTTTAACCAGGGTTTTGGCATCATTAGAAAGCTAAATGTCCAAGCAGAAAAGCAAAAGGTTAACCTGATTCAGCATTTGAGATCCCTGCAGCCACATGTTAAACTTAATTCAGCACTGAATGCATTTATGGAGCATCAAGGGGATCAAATTGGGATTATGCCTCAACAGCCGGGTAATACAGTTGATGTTCATGTCAATGAATTTATGGATACACTGTCCAAAATCAACTCCACTCTTATTGATTTTGTAGAGACAGCAGAGAATAGATCTACAGTAATTAAGTAAACATTGTCTAATCACTCTGATCACTGTACCAAAATTGATCTGGAACTTCAGGAGACAAGGCAGAGACTGGCAATATGGTGTTTTTGCTTGAAGTCATCAAAAGTAGGATAAAGTATAGCAGGGACCAGTGAAAGATATTAGTGCCACTAAAATGGCAGAATTTTGGAAGGCAAAGACTGTAAAGTTCTTATAGCTGGTGAACTTTGAGTGCAGTGAGCTAGCAGGGGAGTATTTGAAGGTTGAAAGAGTACATAGGGTGTGTTTACTTCAGAGGCTGCATGCAAAATTGTCTAGACCAATTCTAGTGAGACTGGAGTCATACCTCTAAAGAAAAAAAATCTTATACTGCCTATGGATTGGATTCCTAATAAAATTATTAACTTGGGTAATAACTGAATTTTATGTGATCAGGATTTCTCAGTTTGAGATACAAAAGGTCTGCCTTCCCACCAGTTGTATGAATGTGAAAGGAGGAATGGTGGGTCAGATTGTTGTACCCAGTACATATGAAGGGTTTTCTTTCAGCTGCAGTACATTTATTTGATCAGAGAATGCAGTATTGAAATTGCAGCCCAGAGTAATTGTCTGTGCTCTAGTGGAAGGGACACCATATCTTCATTCTCCTGCAAGAAGATTGCAGGTTTTCAGATCCAACAAGGAGGGAAATGCAGTCCCCTTGCATCTACATTACAGCATTGAATGCTTAGGTTGTCAAACGGCGAAACGTCGATACCTAAATTTTGAACGCTCAAAACCGTGACCGGCCAATTATGCAAATATCCCCCCCCCCCCCGTGAAAAAAACTCGCTTGGCTAGCAAAACAAAAAAACATACTCTAAAACCCTAATCAAGTGGGGGTCTGTGCCGCCCACACCCCCTTAACTAAATATACCAACTCCAAGATCAGTCTACATCAGAGAAAAGGGCAAATCCTTGATGATGGCCAAACAAATGTTTTCCCTGGGAAAAAATTTGCATAATTGGCCGATCGTGGTTTTGAGCATTCATTTAGATGCTGACATTTAAGCGTTCGACAACCCAAGCATTTGATGCAGTAATAGGAACCCGTCTCCTTCAGGAGAATGCTACAAAAGATGTGGGCCATGGATCATTTGGAACCTGTAGATAGATAATGATTTGCTTGAGACTGATTAGACTCGTGCTAGACCCTGAGAGGATAAATTGTTGAATTAACTGTTGTCCACAGAGTTAAAGTGTAGGAATGTTTGAAAGTGATAAGCATATCCATTGCACTCACCTAAAATGGGATTACCTTTCTTGTGTTTTTAGAACATTAGGTAGACAGCTGTCATAATGTTAAAATATTTCTTGCACATGTAGCTGTGATTGTGGCTGTCCAAGCCAGAGTAATTTAATGGAGATGTGCTTGCCCAAATTTCCTCAATAAAGATGTGATATGTTGAATTAGACATACCTTGAGGCTGCTGTCATAGCTGAGAATTGGGACAGTCTGATTTCATTGACAATTTAGGTTTCTTAAAAGCGTAGTGCCTGTAGGGGGAAAACATGGCAGTCTAGCAAGGCTACAGTCTGTAGAACAGTTGGCTATTCAGCTATTATACAAGTTTTTGAAAGCATTTATAGTATTTGTGAAAATAAATGGAATGATGGGGAAAGTGGAGTTTAAATTTTTATGGGACCTTGAGTTGTTTCCATAGTAGTGGATGAGGATGATTTTATTTTATGAAGAGAAACAAGTGTTTGGGCTTTATTCTTATCTACCAGACTATTTAGAGGTTTCTATAGAAATGTTCTTGGGTAAATATGCACCAGGTGAAGATAGATGGATGTGGCTGGGGTGAAATTAATGAAGGATATCAGAATCATGCACAGTACAGAAGTTGTAAGTTGCATGTTGGAAGGTGTGCTTATTTTCAGAAGGGAGAAATACACAAGTTGCCCCTTTTCCAAGCTGCAAGCAGGCTTGCTTGAGCTGTGATTTTTACAGCTCACCATCTGTGCCATATTAAAGTCAGTGGACCTCCTGCTTATACAGTATGTTTTAACTATGTGTGTGGGGGTAGCTGTTTTTGAAGTGGATAAGTCAGGAATCACTTTTAAATATTGGTCACAGCAAAATGGATGGGGAAAAATTTAGATTGATTTTGAGAGTAATGCAGAAGAAAGATTAAAACATAACATTTTTAAGAAGTAGTATTAGAGAATTTTAGGCAGATAATCTGGCAGGGTTTCTTAGGAGGGCAGATGAATTTATGTCTAAAGTAGAGATGGTCAGAAGGAGTTTGATTTCATGGACCATGAATGGTCTGATATCCCTGGTTAATAGAACTAGAATATTTGATGCCTGGAGCACTTGAATTCTAAGCTAGTGTTATTGCAGAAGTTTGTTGTTTGTCTTTTCGGCTTTTCCCGGTTAGGGGTCGCCACAGTGGAACTCTGGTCTGCTAATAATTGGCAGTAGATTTTTATGGTGCCGAGTTGCCAGCCTGACACCCAACCTTTAGCAAAGGCACATCCATTCACGCATGTCTTTCAGAGGCCACTCGAGCGCGGGGAGGACATGCAGACTCCACACAGAAGACACTCCAGCCGAGAATCGAACAGGAGAACCTCTTGCTGTAAGGCAACAATGCTCCCGCTCTACAACCGCGGCTTGACATACCTAAATTGTTAAAGTGGGGATGCACACAGTTTTCTTCTCAAGCTATTTAAAGAGACATTAGAGAAGCACAGATTTTTATGTGAGGGAGTTTTCCTTTGAGGTCACAGAGCAGTGTATAGAGATTTGTAGGCTGTAAAGATATCTTAGATGAACAACTGATCATCATTATTAATTTGTGTATAACACCAGGTACACAGAGAAAAGAGTTAATGAAAATATACTGAGACTAGTTGGCCTTCTAGGATGGATCATTTATCCAAACGGGATAGGAACATGTTCATGTTTGGTAATAGAAAAATTTCAAGGGATACCTAGATGGGTAAGTCCCAGCTGCAGGGAGATTTTAGCCCTTAATATAAACATGATAGAAATGGTAAATATATGTGAGCATTTAAAGATGGAAAAGATATTACACATATTGCTCCTTCAGGTAAAGTTCAATGTTTTTAGTTTTGACATAATTTTAATCACTCTAGAGCATGTTAAGATTGTAGAAGAAGTTGCAGTAGGACCAGTAATGTTATTGGACCATGTTCTGCTGGTGCTGTTATTTAAAATATTGAAGGTAAGTTTTCCAAAATTAAGACCAAACTTGTTTTTTGTTGAGGGAAAAATCTGAAGGAAGACAAAATTTGTAGATGACTGAGCAGAGTAAGATTGTTGGAGTGAAGGTCAGCTTATTCTTTGAGAAATTACATTTAGCAATGTGAGTGGTAGGGACAGTTAAAGCTGGGAAGGTTGCAGATGGGTTTATTAAAGGAGCCCAGAAAACGAGATGCTTATTTGATACAAAATAAGAGAGCTATTAAAGGAGCTACACAATGAAGTAGAATGAGTAAGGGGTTGTAAAGCTGGTAGGATCAAGAGAATGCTGCAGCTTGAATTATGGTGATAACTCTTATGGTGTTCAGAATCATTTATTGGCCAGATTAAGGCAATATCAACTTAAACATTTGATTGTAAGGATTAAAGTACTTGATAACATGGTAAGGGGTAATGTCAAAGAATTACTGATAAGTTTTAAATATTACTAGAAGAGAAGATGAAGAGCATGCATGGGGTTTGGCGGTTGACTTTACATTAGAAGAATTGAAGCGGGTATTACAAATGGTGTAAAGGGGAAAACACCAGGACCAGATGGTCTGCCAGAGGAGATTATCTGGGTATGGGAAAATAATTTATAGGGCAGTTTAGGGAAGTGATCAGTAATGTGTTTTGAGCAGGGGAAACACTTTTGCGTTGGAGGTCAGCAGTTTTAGTAGCCATATGTAAGGAAGAAAGGATAAAACTTTTACTAGCTTTTACAGGCCTGTTTCCATCTGGAATCATGAGCGCAAAGTGTTTATCTTGTTGTTGGCCAAATGGATTTAATGACTTAATTTGACCTGGAATAAATACGGTTTGTTCCTGACAGAACAGCCTTTGACAATATTGTAAAAATGTCTTGCCTTTGACGTTTCAGATATCCTCCTAATTAACCCTATTATTTTGTCAAGGAATGCAAATGCTTATATTGCTGTACTCCTAAAGTCGCATCTTGCTGTATATGAATGATTTCCCTAAATCAAAATCTGCCAACTTGAGCAGTGTTTTCTTACATTATGCCTCCCTTTGGATCATCTCTCTATTAATGTTGTCAGATGTTTGCCTCCCCTCCATAAAATCACATTTATCCATATCTATTAAATGTGTCAACACCTTTGTCATTCTTTCAGCTAGGATAGATAGAAACACTTTATAATTATGATTTTTAATTGAAACAGATCTATATGAAGCTGGGTCTGACCATTCTTTACCCTCTTTGGGTGATATAGCTACCGCAGCTTACTTCCAAGATGCTGGTACTTCCCCTTCTTTTAAAGTACTTTTCAACAAAATCTTCCAGATTATCGTTTTCTTCTCTTCTGACTTCCAAGCTTCCACAGGAATAAGATCTGTTCCTGGACAATCTTCTGCAGATTGATTATAGATCAGCATTTTTATCTTATTACCTCCAGTCTTAAATATTAATTGTTGAACCTCATCTTCTTCTAACTCTGACATACTTAAGTCTTCATAAATATTTCCATAGGCACTCTTTCTTGGTTTCTGCATTCCTCTGCTTTATACAGACTTCCATAAAATGTTCAAAATTTCTCCAATACCTCTATAAGATCTCTGGTTATTTTTGTTGTTATGAGCTCTCTAAGTTTGTGACAACCCTTTCTACTTTCTGATGCCTAATTTGCTATGCTATGATTCTTTGTCCTTTGGTGTTTTGAGAAATAGTTGCTTAACATCAGTATTTCTAAACTTATGCATATTATCCAAATGCTACTTTATTTTCCCTTTAACACTCTGCATTTGGTCTTCTTTTTCTTCTCTAAAATTCCCCTTATTCTGCAATATTTTAACATTTGTCATCCCCCGTAATTCCTATTACTTAGTTTCCTTATATCTTTCTCTTAAATTTCTAGTATCCTTTTAAACTGGATTTTCATTTTAGCCTACTCACTTATATACCTTCTGAAGAGAATTCTATCTTCCGTAGTAATTTCTTAACTAATTTTCACTATGCATTCCTTAGATGCTTGTCTTTTTAACAAGAAAGAAAGCACCAGTATCTCATTTTTCTTCATTACCATGCATCTTTATCTTAGTTTTTATTGGTGCATAATCTAACTGTCAAAGCTTTGAATTAAATACACATGCTTCTTTGAAATATAATTTCTATCCAGTCTAATTCAGTTATTGTACCTTGGTGAATAACATGAATTCAATAGTAGGAAATCAGACTGAATTTATGTATCTTCCATACCAAATATTCTCACATATTCTTCAGAAATCTACCCTTTTTAATAGTTTTCCTTCAGGTCCTCCTAATGCATCCTCACTATTGCAAATGAAGTTCCATTCCCCATCCATAAATAATATTCCCTGCTGAAGGCTGAGTATTTCTGAAATATTTTTTTAAAATACTGTAAAGCAGTTATTGGTGGAATGTAAATATATGACAGTGTAATCCTCCTCCTCTCTTGCCAATATCCCCTTACTACCATAAATGTACCATTATTGTCTTTTTTGCCTTGTTTGTCACTATTGGGCCCCTGTAGTAATCATTATTACTCTTCTTTTCCATTGTCCTTGATATTCCACTGAATGTCCATCCCAAAATAATTTCTTTGTCAAATTCACATGCTCATTTCTATCCAACATTAAGTCTTGCAACATTGCACCCAACATTTCTTAATATAGTACAGGAGTTTTATTTATCTGTACCTGCAATACCATTTACATTCCAGGATACTATGGACAGAGTAGCCATTGTAATAGAAAGCTGATACTTCACTTGTACACAACAGTTCTTCAAATGGGTATTTCCAACTTTTGGCTTACATGCACACACTGTTTGGCAGTTTGATCTTTTAAGCAGATGTTCTTCATCTCACATTGCTGCAGTCCTTACACTTGGGTAGTCCGCTGTCCTCGGTCGGCCCGAATATCAAAGTATAAGGCTGACGTCGGTCAAGGCGCATTTGACTGACATCAGGATGTCAGGGTACAAATGCGCATGACCGACGTCATATCCCCAGTCTTTTTTGCCGCATGGTCCGATGCAGAAGCAGTATTGCAAGTGCCGGTTGGCGTTCTGAAATTTTTCGATTTCGGAGTTTCAGACCGAGCCAAAGTTGGCTAAGTACCCCGTTGGGGAATATTTTAGTTTTTCTTGCCTCAGTGGTCTACCGGATGTCAGAAAAAGTGAATAATTGTATTTCTTGTGGGAAACAGATGCATAGAGACTATCATACTTTGTGTATTCCTTGTTTAGGGCCTGAGCACGGCGTTGTTGGGTGTCGCTCTTGTGCTAGATTCAATAGCACTATAAAGAGGAGATTAGATTGTGCCAGGTTAGTCTTGGAAGCGGTGCAATTATAAATGCCGCCGGATGCTCCGACACCCGCTTCTTCAAGAAGCGCAAGGACAAAGCAGTTAAGCCTAGGCTAGAAGAACCGTCCGTCGGACGCTGGTTCTTTAGAGGTGTCGGTGGAGCCGGTGGTTCCACCGGAGGTTTCTTTGGGATCCCAGGGAGAGACTTTGCTATTGCAGGATGTGGCCTCTCAGGAGGCAGGTCAGGGTGATGGGGCTTCTCAGGTTACTCTCCCTCCCTGCCTAGGGTGGTTAGGCCCTCTCCTTCTGTTTCCAAGGCTTCTCCCAGAGGCAGGCCAGGTTTAGCTTCAGTTGGTGTCACCCCTAGTTCTTCAGGAACTGTGCCCAAGAAGCATATGCTTAAAATGGCAGAAGATTTGATTACTTTGATTAGGGGTTTTTGCCTCCTGATAAGAGACCTAGGGTGGAGCCTGAGCTAGGGAGTTTTGAGCAGGCTTGGATGTTTCAGAGTCTTCAGCTGAAGACTTGCAGGAGTACTCTCCTTATTCTGATTCTGATGTGGATGATTCTACTCCTTCTGCTTCTCCTCCTGAGGATTTTTCTTTTTCAGAAACTCTTCATTCCATGAGGGAGCATTTTAAGTGGGAAGGTCAGGACTTCTCTGATTCCAGGAAAAGGCTTAGGGAATTTTTGTTTTACCCCAGCATAGGCCTTTGGCTATACCTCCTGTTTTGGATGTAGTGGAAGATGTTTTTACAGAGGCTTCTCTTAATCCTGATTCTTTGCCTCCTGCTCCTGTTAAACCGGATAGGTATTACAGGGTGCCTGAAGCTCATAAGTATCTTTTAAGAGTCCTAGGGCAGACCAGAAACTGTTAGCCAGGGGCCTAAAGGTGTTAAGGCTTCTGTTGTCAAGAATCCGGTTCCTGCAGATAAAGAGGCCAGGGCCTTGGATAGATGGGGAAAGAAAGTTTATACTTCTTCCACTCTAGCTATGAGGGCTTTGAATTGCCAGTTTCACATGTTGAAATACCAAAACTATCTCCTTTCACAATTGAAGTCTAAGGTTGATGCTCTGGCGGAAGGTATTGATTGTAAAGAGTTACAAGATTTAGTACATGTTTCTGAACAGGTGGGTAAGCATTCTTTGCAATGTGGTTTTGATGCTGTACAGGCCTCGTCTAGGGTGGCTGCCACTGGGTCAGTTCTTCGCAGGCACGCCTGGCTGAGGGATCAAAATTTATCTGACCATGTTAAAACAAGGATTTTAGATGCTCCTTTACAATCTGATGTGTTGTTTGGTTCTCCTGTTGAGGCAGTTTTAAAGAAAATGGAAGACAAGGCTAAGTCTATGCAGACTGTTAGGTTCAGCCTCCAAAGTTTAGTAGAAATTGGCCTACTAAGGGTGGGCGTATCCTTCTTATGATTCCCAGTCTAGGGGTAGATCTAGGCGTGGTAGGGGCAGAGCTCAGGGCTCTTTCAGGCCTAGAACAGGGAGTTCTCCTGCACAGTCTTCAGGTGAGGCAGGGGTCAGTCCTTTCGTAAACAGACCCAATGACCTACCTTTTCAGCTGCCAGAGCCTTCTCGTCTGGCAGCACCTTTGGGAGGAAGGTTGGCACTTTTCAAAGAAAATTGGAGTTTAATTACCCAAGACAGATGGGTATTGGATATCATACACCACGGTTACAGGTTTTATTTCCATACCTTGCCTCCTTTCAGAGGCATGCCAGACGTTCCTCCTCAACAAAGAATAGAGGCTCACAAGCAAATTTCTCTGTTACTCCAACTAGGGGCCATACAGCCGGTCCCTATGCCAGAAGTGGGCCTAGGATTTTATTCTCGCCTGTTCCTAGTACCAAAGAAGGGGAACACGTGGAGACCAATTTTGGATTTATCTGTCCTCAACACTTATCTGGACATTCCCAAGTTCAAATTGTTGACGTTACAACAGCTTTTACCTCTGCTGGGCAAAGATCATTGGATGGTAACTTAGGATCTCAAGGAGGCTTACCTTCATGTTCCTATCAGACTAAGTTGCAGGAAGTATCTGCGTTTTCGAGCTTGGACTTCTCCCTATCAGTTCTCTGCATTGCCCTTTGGCTTATCTACTGCGCCCAGAGTGTTCACGAAAGTTCTGGCTCCAGTGATAGCTTTCTTCAGGCTAAAAGGAATACAGATCTATCCTTATTTGGACGATTGCCTGATTCTGGCTCAAGGAAGGGAAGAGCTTCTTCATCATTTGGAATATGTGATAGCAGTGCTAAGATGCCTGGGGTATTCTGTGAACGAAATAAAGTCCAGTCTAGTACCCTCTCAGGAAATGTGCTTTCTGGGTGTAAGACTGAATACAGCATCCCAGATGGCCTTTTTGACCCCGGACAAACAACAGAATCTTTCCCTTTACTTCCATCAACTATCTCATCAGTCCGGGCTGACTGCAAAGACAGTCCTTCAAGCCTTAGGGTTCATGGCATCTTGTATTCTGGTGCTTCCCAATGCCAAACTGCATATGAGGAAGCTGCAATGGTATCTCAAAAATGTATGGACACAGCACTGCCAGGATCTGGACACTGTCATTCAAATAATACCTTGCATTCAAAAGGAATTTTTGTGGTGGGCTCAGGAATGTCACCTAAACAAGGGACTCTCTGTGACCCGGCCAGAGTCAGATTTTAACGACAGATGCCTCAGACAAAGCTTGGGGAGCTCATCTAAATGGAAAGTGGATACAAGACAAGTGGCCTGCCAGACTACAACATCTACATATCAACCTGAAGGAGATGTTAGCAGTCCAGTTTGCATTAATAGCTTTCAAGGATTTACTTCTTCCAGGGCAGGTGTTGATTCTAACAGACAACACAACTGTCATGTGGTACATCAACAAGCAAGGGGGAACACATTCTTATCCTCTATGCAGGCAAGAAATGATTTTGTGGGAGACTGCTCTCAGTTTACAGCTCAATCTTCAGGCAAGGTTTCTGCCGGAGCACAGAACTCCTTAGCAGATGTGTTGAGCAGACAAATTATGGATCCCCACGAGTGGAAATTGGATCCTCATGTATTTCAGAAATTGACAGTGTCATGGGGAACTCCAGACATAGATCTGTTCGCTTCTCCAGTAAACCATCAGCTGCCAAAGTTTTGCACGAAAAGGTTTCATCCCACAGCTTGGAAAGTGGATGCTCTTTCTTTCAATTGGAGCAATCTTCATGTGTATGCCTTTCCACCTCTGCCTCTCCTCCCAAAGGTACTTCTAAAGGTCAGACAGGACAAGCCAAGGATGATTTTAATAGCTCCAGATTGGCCTCGACAGCACTGGTACCCATTACTGAGAAGTCTGCACGGAAGCCTCCATGGCCTTTGCCTTGATTCCACACCTGTTGTCCCAGGAGGACAGTCATTTGCTCAATGTCAAACTTTACTCTCTTCACCTAACAGCCTGGCATATTCTGTTTTGAACCATAGAGGGTCTCCACTTCCACAACAAGTTTTGAATGTGATTTTGGAAGCTAGAAGGCCTAGTACAAGGAAAGTGTGCAGATAAATGGAAGAGATTTTTATTTTGGAGTGCAGCAAAGGATTTTGATGTTTCTGAGCCTAATTTAAGTGTGGCTCTTCAATATCTTACTGAGTTACTGGACAAAGGTTTGTCCTTCTCTTCTATTAAGGTTCATGCTGCAGCAATTTCAGCTCACTATGACTGTGACCCACCATTGTTTTCTCATCCTTTGTTCAAGCAATTTCTTAGAGGGGCAAAGAATAAGACCCCGCTCCTACTCCGCTTGGGATCTCAATTTTGTGTTGGAGAAACTCACTCTACAACCTTTTGGGCCTGGAGCGAGTACTGAGTTGAAGGAGGTATCATGGAAGACTGCCTTTGTGTTGGCCATTACCTCTGCAAGAAGGGTTTCTGAATTACAGGCCCCTATGGCGGTTCAGCCTTTCTTAATTTTCCATAAGGATAGGGTATCTTTACTAATCCTTCCTTTATGCCTAAAGTGGTTTCTAGTGTGGCTTTAAACCAAACTATTCATTTGCCTACTTTTTATGCAAATCCCCAAAATAAAGGGAAAAGATTTTGCACACTTTAGATGTACACAGGCAGTTGCGATATTATTTGGACAGAACTAAAGGGTTCAGGCAGTCTCAGCAGTTATTTGTTTCTTTTGCTTTGAGTTCTCAGGGCAAGCCTGTGTCAAAACAAACTATTTCTAAGTGGATTGGGTTTTGCATTGCTTTCTGTTATTCCCATCATGGCAAGGAGATTCCAGCTGGGATTAGGCCTCATTCCACTAGGGCTACTGCGACAGCTTTTGAGGGGTGGCAACCAAGGATATTCTGGAGGCAGCTACTTGGAGTTCAGTGCATACTTTCTCTAGGCATTATCACCTACCACTTTACTCTAAATCCAGGGCTGGTTTTGCCACTGCTGTTTTGCAGGGCATTTTGGCAGCTCCTGCTTCCTTATAGTTTGGCCATCCTCCCTTACCTCTGCTTTGGGATTCTACCCAAGTGTAAGGACTGCAGCAATGTGAGATGAAGAACATAGTACAGTTTTGTACCTACCATAAATGTAGATGTTCAAGATCCACATTGCTGCAGTCTACCTCCCTCCTTCCCTCTGTAGTTAGAGGTGGTTGTGTGGGTTGGGTTGTAAATATTGTGTATATTGTATATATTGTACATATAATTAGTGCAAGGGTGGTTGTTTGTTTGCTGTCTTTTGGATTTGACCTTTATTTTTAGGGTCTTCTGACATCTGGGGCAAGAAAAGACTGAGGATATGACGTCGGTCATGCGCATTTGTACCCTGACGTCCTGATGTCAGTCAAATGCGCCTTGACCGACGTCAGCCTTATACTTTGATATTCGGGCCGACTGAGGACAGCGGACTACCCAAGTGTAAGGACTGCAGCAATGTGGATCTTCGAACATCTACATTTATGGTAGGTACAAAACTGTACTTTGCTTCTTCTCATCACTATTTGAACATATGTCACATTTTGCTAGACTTTTTGCTCCAATGAAAACCCTCAAGCAAAAAAAAAAGACTTTTTCCAAAAATTCCTATCCCCTATTAACTTAGAACAAGTAAACAAAACTGTATGCATTTTCAATAAATTAATTCCAACCCTCCAAATAGGAACAGTTGTCTCAGATCGACAGTTGCACCCACAGGCATTACCTGATCTTAAATTAAGGTCACCCATGGAAAAATGCCTGTGTTTCCACTTACATTGATTGCTGTCTGTTCTTTTCTTATCTGTATCCCCCTTCCAAATGTGAAAAAAAAACAAGTTGCAATATGATCTTTAGTAGCATGTAGGTCACTTAGTTATGCAAACATGAATGCAAATGTGAAAATATAAATAAGAAAATGCAGTGCTTAATATTTTCACAGCTTGTTCCCACAGCAGTGCATCCTAAGTAATAAAAGCAGAGTACAGAGGATTTGTCCAGATAAAATCACTTTAGCTGCCAGATTTAGGAAACTTTCTGTCTGATACTGTCCTTGTGGTAGGAGTAAAGCTGCCTTGTTGAAGTTTATTCACTTAAGTAGGTAGATGGAATTTTTAATTGCTCTTATTTATTTGTAATGAAAACATTATGTCATCCAAGTATATTTTTGAGGAGTACAAATGGTTTAGACAATCTTTGATCTGTCTGACTTGTGTGTTCACAGATTGCAAATTACCAGTTACTAACAAGAGAGGTACCCCCCTTTAAGCCGGTCTGCTCTTTCTCTGTCCTGATACATAAATGATTAGGTTGATTTTTTTGTTCAGTGTGTTTAGCAAGCATGATAGCCCCTAGCTTCTACCTTTCAGAATGCATCTGTGCTTCCAATGGTGTTGGGATGTTTTAAGGACAACTCCACCTCAAAACTGAGGAAACACTGTCATAACATTGTGATTGATCATGTTGTAATAATGCATCTACATCATTCTTGGGGGTTAGTATTATTTTCTAGTTTGATATACTGAAAGCGTAATGGGTACTTCCATACTAATATAGTATTACTTTGATCATTTCCACACAGTGTAGTCTCTGTCTTATTTATATGACACCATACTATCACTTGATGTCTTATTTCTTTTCATAAACAGAGGCAGTACTTTAAATGTCTGCTTTCCTTCGGTGCTTATAAAGAGTGGGTATGTTTTTGCCATGGTGTTCTTTAAATTATAATAGTGACAGACTATTAAACAGGTATTTTTTTTTTAGTTTTACATGTTCTGATTGAAAGAGCTTTTTTCTAAATAACTTGACTGAGAATTTAAACTTGAAAACATGACAGTGTTTCCTTGTATTCTTTACCTGTTGACTCCATTATGTTTGAAATCGTTGACCTAATTTCCTTTGCTAAAGATGCAAATTTCAGATGTAACTTCTCCTCCCCCTTCTTCTTGATTTTCAGTGTTACCCTTTGAGGTCACAGATGATGTGGCTTAGACTAGAAGGCAATAATGCAAAATTCCATGGAGCAGCTGAACTGTTTGCACAGAACTACAGATTCATTTAGAAACCAAAACAGAGAGGTGCTAAAATAATGTATATGCAAGCGTTATTCCAAGCACTGGATTGCATGAAATAAACAGTTCTTTATGGTGTGACAAATGTGTGAGGGGTTCTACTTTACAGATGTGCGCTTTCACTTTTGTTACTTGTAAACTTCTAGGTAGGGCTTGGTTTAGAAATTTGTTTGTTGCTTTTGTCATGAAAAATGCAGATAGCTGAGCAAATGGAAAAACGATACAAGCTGTACATACATAAAGATGGTTTACTATTGTCATTTCAAATCTGCTTCAGTCAACCGTTTAGAATGTGGACCCGAAATGCTGAATCCAGAATGCCAAAAAGTAAACCAAAGTGTAAGTCAGTACATCAACAACCGTGGTTCGATGTGCTCGACATAGCAGGAGGTGACGTCACACCTCCTGCTATGCACATTAACGTACTGTTAAACTCTCCAGTCACCGGTACATTAATTCTAGTATTTTGCATAGCCCCCCACACCCCCTGTACATTAAATATACCAACTCTGAGATTGCACTACAGTGAGGAAATGGGCTAATTCCCAGTTCCTCACTGAAAAGCGATCTACCTTCCCTGCACAATGTCAACCCCAAATGCTCGAATTACACTACATGTTCGTTGTAGTGTAGTCTGTACATTTTGGTTCGACATTCTGCCAACTTAAAAACTGCAAGTCGACCACGTGCTGGTTGACCGATGCAGTTTCAAGGTTTTCACTGTCAACCACTGAAGACATTTGTCACTTGTTATTCATGAAGAGGTTCCTACAGTTCTGTCCTGGAGCTTTCTGTTAATCAGAAATCAATAGCTATTATTAAAAAATATATATTTGGCTTATCTCTGTAGCATCTGAAAAAAAAATTGTTTCGAATTTTTGTATTTCTAAGCCATGGGGACAGGATAATAAATGGAAAGAAATGCAAATGAAAAGTCACCATGTTATGCTTGCAAACGGTATTGTGATAAGAAAGAATCATCTGCACCACCATTACATTTTAGATAGAATAAAAAAAATTGATATTAGCTGTTTGGATTACTAAAACTACATTTAGTAATGCATAGCAAATCAAGGCATAAAATGTTTTCACATTTCTCCCAGTAGCTGTATTGTAATTTGTCTGTAAGCAGCATAGGTAATGATTCCTTTTGGAAGAATCATTAGTGTTTTGTAACTTTTTCTTATTGTTTCCCCCCAGCCTGTTTGGCTAATAATGGTTTGTTTCTGTTAGTTCTATTTATTTTATTTTATTTTTATTTTTTTTATTTTACATTTGTTGACCGGGCTAGTCTAGCTGGATACATGTCCATTTTCAGTGGAGGCCCGGGGAGAAAAGCTCCATGTGCAAAACAATATAGATAAAAAACAATAACAACATATAAAATGACAAAATAGAAAAGAGAAATATAATAATAGTAAAAATAAAAGATACACATTTTTAAATAAGGTCGTGAAAAAGTCTAGAGAATAATATGATAAAAACATTTTAAGTAAGATTTTGAAAAAAAGGTCATCATAGAATATATACAATGTATAGTGTGGAAGGCAGTTACCAATGTTGATAATAAGGAAATATATATGAAGACTTAAGAAGACTTATGAAGACTAAAGTCCCAGGATTCAGAAAAAAGAAAATATAAATAAAAGGTTAGAAAATGAATGGAAGTTGATGCAGGTGGTTAATGCTAGAGGATAAAGCAATTAGTCTGGGGTAATACAGGAACATAACCAGTGTTTTTTGAGATGAATCTTGAGCTTCGTTTTGAAAAGTGTATGAGAGGAGAGAGTTGTAAGTTCAGTAGGTAGTAGATTCCATAGTTTACCAACGGTGTTACAGAAGAGGGAGTCACCTGCTAGGTTATGAGCTCTAGAGGTGTTAAACAGTAGTTTATTAGCTGAGCATAAGTTTTTAGGATTATGGTAGTGGGTAAGTAATATTGAGAGAATAGGAGTATTTGAGGGTTGATACAGGCTTTTATGGGCAATAGTAAGCTGAGAAAGATGAAGATGCTGATGAAATTCTAACCAATCAAGTTGTAAAAGGTTTAGACAGTGATGAGTATGGTAAGGGGAGGCAGCAGCAAATCTAGCAATGTTATTATATGATACAGTGAGCTTATTAATGTTGATTTTAGAAAGGTTTGTGAATATGGGTGAGGCATAGAGTAGAGTAGAGATGTGATGAGTTCTGGCTATAGCAGTCCTGGCTGTTGTAGTGAGAAAAGGTTTGATTCTATAGAGGGATCCAAGTTTCTTGTTGACAGTTTTTATTGTGGTGTTAATTTGTGTGACAAAGTTGAGGTTGTTGTCAATAGTTATTCCTAGGAGCTTGGTAGTTGGTTCAGGAGAGATAACAGTACCATTGTTGGATGTAAGTGAAAATTGTATGGGGGTGGACTTACGTGTTGGGGAGAAGAGTAGCAGTTTTGTTTTCTTGGGATTAAGGAGGAGGCAGCGGTTAGTAAACCATTGTTCCACAGTGTTAAATGCATTCTGGGTCAAGGTTTGCAGTTCAATTTGAGAGGTAGCTGAGCAGATAATGGTGGAGTCATCTGCATATTGAATGCAGGTAGAGTAAGGAATTGCTGAGTGAAGATCATTAGTGTAGATGGAAAATAGGAGTGGCCCTAATATGGAGCTCTGAGGGACACCAAGGGATATAGGTAGGAGATTTGATAGATTATTGTGCCAGAGTACTGCTTGTTTCCTGTTATCAAGGTAAGATTTGAACCAGTTGATAGTTAATGGGTCTAAGGACAGAGATTGCATGATGTGTAAGAGCAGGTGGTGATGAACCATGTCGAAGGCTTTGGATAAATCAACAAATACTGCTGAGGAATGAAGGCAGTTGTTACTATTATTGTTAATACAATCTGTAAAAGATAGCAGGGCAGTGGTGGTGCTATGGTAAGGTCTGAAACTATGTTGACAGTTAGCCAGAAGTTTATTTTGGAGCAGATGGTTAAGTTGTTTCTGAATACACTTTTCCATAATTTTTGTGAGGGGAGATAGCAAGGCTGTGGGACGAAAATTAGAGAAATCATTTGAGTTCCCACCTTTGTGTAGAGGAATGATATGGGAAATCTTCCAGATGGACGGGATATTTCCTTCACTAATGGTTCTATTGATAAGAATGGATATAGGGTAGGCTATAGATTTACCTATTTGAAGGTATTCTGCTGGGAGTTGGTCAGCTGAGGGGGTAGAAGGTTTAAGTTTACGAAGTAGAGAGCAAATAGTGGATGTGGGCACTGGATGGAATAGAAAGGAAAGTGGAGGATTTACAGATGAAGTAGGAAGGTTTGCAATGTCTGGTGTAAGATGACTAGCAAGAGATTGGATGGCATTGGTAAAGAAGGAGTTAAAGGAGTTGGCAGTGTCGATGGGATTATCTGGGCTCGAGCCTAGAGGGTTAGGGGTGACTGATTGTCATGGATGAAGAAGTTTGTTAATGCTTTTCCAGAACATTTGTGGTTTATTAACATGGGTTTGCTGTATTTGGAGGTAAAAGTTCTTTTTTATCTAGTACAATGGCTTTTTTAATGTCATTTCTTAGTTGTTTGAAAATTAAGTGATCTAATGGTTTTTTTGTAGAACACCATTTAACCCAAGCATTGTTTCTCAGATGGATTTTATGCCTTAAAGTGTTTGAGAGCCAGGGAGCTGGTTTAGCTTTACATCTAATAGAACGTAGTGGGGCATGGTGGTTCAGGATGGATAAGAATGTGGAATTAAAATATGATACTGCTTCATCAAGTGGAAAATATTTTAGAGGTGTCCAATTGCATTGCATTGTTTAAGTTCTGTAAGGAATAGATCATGGTTAAATCATTTTTTGGAGCAAACAGTTCTGGCAGTATTGGGATGTGTAAGGTTGGTTTTAGATCTAATAAAATAGGTTAGGGAGTGGTCACTTAGATCATCTGGGTGGGTTCCTACTTTGTAGGAATGTAGAGGATTATTAGTAAGTATCCAGTCCAGGATAGTTTCTTTGTTGTTGGGCTTATGAGTTCTGGTAGAGGAGTTGATAGTTTGAGTAAAGCCATGTAGGTTGATATGGGTAGAAGGGTGTGAACTATTACAGGACTGCCAATCAATATTAAGGTCACCTAGAATTAGTTTCCTGTGGGAGGTTGATAGTAAGCCAATTCAGGATATTTTCGAGGGTGTTAATATTGTTACCAGGTGGTAGGTATAGGCAGATGACATTAATGGCTTTATTAGGGTTGACCTGAAGTTTAGTGATCAGAATTTCAGCTTTGTTGTCTAAGGGTGGGTTGAGGTCAAAGTACTAATTTGTAGTGTGGTTTTATGGAGGATTGCAACCCCTCCTCCTTTTTTGGTAGTACGGTCTTTTCTAATGATATTATAACCAGGAGGGGTGACTTCATTGTCTTTGATTGTGGGTTTAAGCCATGTTTCAGATAGGCATAGGATATCAAATTGGTGGGCATCTAGTAGGGCATCTAGGTGTGGGATTTTATTATTAATGCTGCATATATTGAGATGTGCTATGAGGAGAGACTTTGCTGGCTTGGAAGGGTTTATGGTGCTACTGTTAATTGGGGCATATTTGTCAGTGGTCGAGGTATGAATAGGCCCAGGGTTTGGATGTATGTCTCCATCAAGTAGGGTGTGAAGGTGAGTAATGTATTTATGATAAAGTAGTTTGTGAGAATGGTTAGGTTGTTTTTTGTTATTGGAATGATTATATTTAATGGGTGTAAGTCTGTGAAATTTGGGAACTATGTAGATGGGTGAGGATGTAATATTTAGAGAGATTGGAATAGTGTCAATTGTTAATGTAGAAGTATATTTTATGGAAAGGGGTGGAGGATTATAGTGGTTGTTCGTATAAGGTTAAGAGATAGACAGTAAAAAGAGAAGGAAGTAGTGTGAGAATGAGAAGTAGTTGAGTTAGGAGGTGGGAGGGAGATGTTGGCATTTTAGAGTTAGTAGATGGCAGTTGGATGTGTGGGGTGATAGGTAAGATGGTGTAGTGGTGAAAGTATTGGGGGAAGTGGAACAACAGAGCAGAGTGGGGTGGGTGTGTCTAATAGTAATGTGTTGTGGGAGGTGTGATGTGATAATGATGTGGGCAGTGGGATTGGTGCGGTGTAAGAGGGGGTGTGTTAATGGAGGAATAAGTGTAGGGACCCTGGGGGCGTTTGGGAATTGGGGGCAGGGTAGGGGAGCGGAGTGAGCCCGTGAGGCTTAACGGAGCGATGAGACAAGGAGACCTGCGTCCAAGATGACAATCAGTGAAAAAAGAGAGGCAACAGGTGAATGTAAAGTCTGAGAGTGTAACAGGGAGGTGAGAGGCTAAGCAAAGGGAGAATAAGAAGCTAAGAGAGGTGAGTAGAAATATTAGACCCTAAGGTCACAGTAAAAATAAGAGAGACAGGGTAGATACTAGAGCTAGGAGTTTAGTAAAGGTAGCCTAGAACAACTACTTATGAACAGAGTGTACAGCTAGTGCGATATAAAGGAAGAGTGAAAGGATATAAGGTATATAGCAGGTACAGAGCCGCCACCTAGTGGGCAGCTACCAGAATTGTGGAGTGTGCCGCAGCTGAAGCTAAATCCAGGATGAAGGAGAAATGAAGACATAGAGGAGAGGAGCTAATATGGTAGTTAAGCAGGCAGAGTAAAAATAATGGGAGTTGGAGTATGAAATAGGCTGGAGGTGGGAAATATGGCAGACTGCATTGGGGGGGGGGGGGGGGATGGCTGCTGCCGTACCGAACTCAGGAGATGCACCTAACCTGGCAAAGTAGATTTGTATAAATTAAGGATAAAGTATTTAGTTGACTATAGCAAACATACTTTCTGTATGAGTGTTCCTGGATATACTCTCAGGGAGCTGATAGGTGACTTCTGTGCCCCGAGAATGCTTCTATGTGAGTCAAGGCAGGGCAATTTCAGGGAGTCGGGCTAAAAAAGGAACCCAGAGTTTCTGTATGAGTGTTCCTGGATATACTCTCAGGAAGCTGATAGGTGACTTCTATGCCCCGAGAATGCTTCTGTGCGAGTCATATTTAGTTATATAAAGATGCTTCTGTCACTGATAACTTGAATGAAATCTGTTAAAATAATAGAAAAGCTTGAATAAAACCATTTTTTTTTGTTTTACCGTATAGTAAACAAAATGTGGAATTATGGTGCCATGTTAGAGCCTTCTATTTTTCATCTTTAAAAAACTTCCAGATTGTCAGCATTCTGTGATATCTAGTTACAGAAGAGCCAAGCTGTTAGGTGTATTGAGTCTCTGATTTTCTACACTGGTTGAAGTGGCTTTCACATATCATTCTTTCAACTGTTATTTGCAAGTGTTTCAGCCTTCAAACTTCATCATAATGGAGCTGTCTCCAAGTCTTACACTTGATAGTCTTACCACTGAGGTTTTGGGTTGAGACAGTGGTGGCCATATGGTGTTCGTGCCCTTTCCACTGAGTTAGCCAGTATTTTAATAGGGCAGTATTAAAGCTGATCTGCTGTCTTATGTTACGAGCTAAAAAGGTTTAGGTGTGACATTCACACTAGGGTTTAGAAACATACTGAACTTTGTCTGAATGATTTGGAAATTTGGGAATAACACTTAGTAGGACAGCAGATTCTTTACAAAAAGAGTTTTTTTTAAGAGTAAATCTCTGAAGTGCAGACTGAGTGCAGAATTAGCTACCCATTGAAGAGCTAAGTATTTCTTTCTTTATATTTTTTTATTCAAAGCCTGTTTTCCTCAACAGGAATACCTGTGGTAAAGCAGCGGCAACTGATTGGGCCAGAAGATCAAGTTGGCTCATTAAGTTCAAGCAAAGGAGTAACTCAGGGTTTAAACCGAACATCAGGAGTCAGAAGATCATTCCGAAAACCTCAAGAGGTACATTTGGTCTTCCTTAAAACTTCTAAATCTGAATATAAGTCTTTGTTGTATGATGGATAGCTGACTTGTTGCCTGACAGAACCTACGTGGTTTGAGTCACAGTTGCTATTTTGTAAACAAAAAAGTTATCAGTAGTATACCACAAGGCTCAGTGTTGGGCGCTCTCCTATTTGGCATTTGTTTCACTATGACATTGTATTATTTTATCTATTTATAACATGCAGGCCTACTGTCTTCAGCATTTGATTTTTTTATGTTTTATTTATTTATTGACTAAATTAGTCTCACTGGGCTAGTAGCCTCTCTTCAGGGAGAACTGAGGTGGAATTTATACTAATAAGGGAAATTTGACCAGGGCATTGGGGAACTTCCTCTACTCTTTTTGATACGTGTTTTGGAATCCTTTACATCTACCTGAGCTACCACCAACTCAGGAAGATGGCACCTTGGTTTAACATCTTATTGCAACATGCAGTGCAGCACCCCTTTATGATGCACAGCAGTGTTCTTAATCAGTCTACCTGGTATAGGAATAGAACCCATAGTCTTCTGCACCGAAGGAAATTGTTCTAATTGTTGCACCACTGCCACTGCTGTTCATTAGCAGCCGTACAAATCAGAGGTCTTTGTTCAGTGAGATCAGTGTATGCATTATTATGTTGCTTTGGTGGTCCCTCTGAAATAAGAGCAAATATATATACATTGCAGGTTAATTCTGACTGTAGTGCACATCTTTGTGAGGTAATCCCACTGAAACCATTGCACATATTTCCATACTAAAACATAGAGGAAACAGTTTTACATATGGAACATTAACATTTTTCCAGTGGAGAGAAAGCATTAAGATGTGTTGCAATTTTAAGAGGCTAACACTGACTGGTCAAGGGTGGATTCTGATCCAGGAGACCACATAAAATTGTCATAATAAATGCACAGTTGGTATGAGTAACCTATAGGCATTACATTAAGGCTGCATGCATCTCTGATCATTAGTGATATGTTGGTCATATCAACAATGTACAGGTTTCTTTGTTTTACATCCCCAGTGTGGCATATTTCAAAAAGTTATACAGCTTCCAAGTTTGGCTGTGTGTGCACTCCCTGCTGGCATACATCATGGTGTCTTATGCTAGTCTGAGTTTTTTCTACCAGAGCAAAAAAATGTTTATTCATGAAATGGTCTACTTTTTATTGCATGCTTCCAGTACTCTGTCCTGTCCCAAAGAGGGACCAAACTACTGACAACCTGATGAAAACAAAAGCTGAAAAGGTGCATTCTTAGCAAATACAGGAAAGGGGAGTTTCATCTTGCTGGGATCAGTGCTGACCTTCCTGCTTTGGAACATTTGGATCTTGATCATACCTAGTTATCTTTTTGGAGTTAGACCAACATTCTGACATTCTGGCTGAACACTGGTTTAGCAAATCTGCTTATCTATCCATTACTCCTCTTCCCCCAGTGAAGTGAGTAAGGTTCACAGGTTAGAACAGAAGAGAAACTTGCATTTTCTTGTAGACAGGATGGCTTATACACTGGGCATGTACAAGCTTTCTGACAAGCAAGATATCTGTTCTTGTGGGAACACATGCATTAAAAAGCACTGATTGATGCCCGTACTAAATTCCACTCATATTTGTCAAAACTGGGTGCTTTCTGTAACACACAATTTGCTAAGTATCCTTTCCCTCCCATCCCAATTCGAGTTCAGGGCAGGGGAACTGTATCACCTTGGAAAAGCCATTTTGAAGATATGAAGTCCTCATGTTAGAGACAAGCAAGGATAAAGAGAATTTTCCATCCTGTTCCTTACTTGATGACCCCCTCCTTTAAGGAGACCTGCATGATTATGAACTTCACTCTGGATGCCCTTTTGCTCCTCCTCCTTAATTCCTGAAATGTTTGAACCATTATCTGAGAAAGAAGGATAAAGAGACCTGAGGCATCATGCTGCTTGTGTTACCTGTCTTTTATGATGCCGTTCATGCAGGCTGAAAATATTCATATTTGAGTTCCTCTGCTTCTCCGAAGGTATGTATCCTCTACATATCAGTGGTGAAGTCAAGTGATACACTAAGTATCCCAGTGTGGATTCCTTTTTGATTTTCAGTCTGGCATAAGAGTATCTGTCTATCTTCCACTTGGAAAGGGGTCCAACACTTAAATGTGGTCTCTTTTGCCACTTTGAAAAAACTTAGATCCTTTAACTTTCACTTGTCTTACTTTTGTCCTGCCTTGTGAACAAGGTATTAAAATGGTGTCAGAGCTCTGAGGTTAAGAACCCTCTCTGGAAAAGTCCTTGGGAAAATGCGTTTAGAAAGGCTTCTACAGTGTTTGTGTAGCTCACTGTAACATTGCGAGTGCTGATGCTGTGGTTAGAACAGCAGGCTCAAATTTGTTTAACCAAATGATATGGCTGATGTATTTCAACAATGATGAGAAGCAGGTCATTCTATATGTTTCTGCCAGAGTTTCCCAAAACATGGTCAAAATCTTCAGAAGAGGAGACCTAAGATGCACCCAGCTTCTACCTCTTAATTTTGTCCTACCTTTTTACTTCAGGAAGAAACAGTTCTTTTTGTAGTGTCCTGAGGTTTCCAAAGTGTCAGGTTGAATTGTCTTGGTCACCTTGTCTCATAATGTCTCATCAGTAGGCTGACTTTGTAGCTGCTGCCTTGACTAAATACCTCCAGAACTTCTCTTGAGAGGATGGTTCTTTAAGTTTACAGAAGCTTGGAAAAGCCATTACCATGGACTTGTACAATTGTCTTTGATGGCCACCACTTAGTGATGTAAGATCTTTCCCTGAAAGAGCTCTTCCTATGAACAAGTGTTCTCAGAGCTTGTGTAGCAAGCCGACTCCCTTCTCTTACAGGCTTTAGAACCTCTTCCTTTCTTGGATAGAGAGAGAGTGAATTCTAGTCCTGCCTCTTCCTTTTTTCAAAAGGGACCCTGTTGGTTTCTTTCCTATTGTGGACATTTATGACTTTAGCATCACATGTAGTGTGTCAGATTCCAGATTGTGACTTTTCATGGACTGTGGTCCTGAAACAGGGACTTTGAATGATGTCACTGGATCAGATTGAAGCCTTCGGCATATTATTCTTTGGGGTCTGCAAAGGGAATTCCTTCTATTTGATGTAGATTGACTTCAGATTGAGATGTTTTACTGTTGAGTCTCTTTTTTGTGCCCAGAGTGTTTATCAGCATGTTAGCCACTGTGGCAGAACCAGGAGAGCTGGGGAGTACTCACTTAGCAAAAAACTTATGTCCCTAGTGCCTCACTCTTAGAAGACAGCTTTTTGTTATGTGGATGAACAAATGCTCATGGGTCCCATCAAGGAATGCCCTTATTTAGATATTCCCATGGTTGTAGACTGAAGGAGTCACTTGGAAATGGAAACAAGTTCTCTCTAATACAGAGGATTTTCTTTATTAGAGTGGAATAAGACAGTGTTCATTAGTAGTCCTTTCTGTTTACCTAGAGGTCCCAGGAAATCATAGTCTTGGCAAGTCTGGGTATGTTCACCATGGAGAGTACAAACACAAATGTCTGTACATCTTGAGCCTTTGATAGCCTCTATCCAAACAGTTTTGTTTACATACCTGCATATGAGGGTGCTGCACTGAACAGTGACATGCCAGTGGCTGCAGAGTCATTAGTCCTTCAAAGTCCTTTTGGTAGTGTTGGATCCCTTTCATTCGGCTGTAGAGTACTTTGCTGTTTCCCCCAGTCTTAGAATGCACATTCTTTTCTTTAGCCAACCTTTTTGTAGATCTGACAATGCATGCTCTTCTGGGGATTTGGGGAACCTAGTTGCACTCCTTCCTTGTACAGGAAAACTGTAGTGCTGCAAAAAAGGGTCTTCCCTTTAACTATGTTTAACGGAAGACTTTGTTCCTCACCCTCCGAGTTCTGAAAGAGAAAACAGGTGTTCTTCTCCTTCTGAGTTAAGACAGTTAAGCAGTGCTGTGCTATGTGGGCAAACAAGCTGATAAGTGATCAAGCTCTCTGTGCATAGGTTCATAGGTAGGTCCTAGTATATCGGCCCAAGGGCCTACGTAAGCCTAGCCAGCAAGTTTCCATAGCTTACGCCACCCAAGAAAGTTATTTTCCTGTGCCACTGTCCAGCAGAGACACAGAAGTGATCCCCGGGGTGTATTTCCCATTTCCCATCCACTCATCAAGATTTTTCTTGAAGAGTGCTAATAAAGCACTTTGCTTGACATAGATGTTAACTTGTTCCAGAGTATAGGAAGTCTCTGGGACAGGAATCTTTCCCTCCAGCGTGTCCTGTTTATTGTGGTGACAAGGTTTATGTCCCTAGAGCTTGTAGCTCGGAGGGATTGGGATTTCTTTAGGTGTAGCATGTCCAACAGCTCTGGGTTTGGCATAGCTTTATATGTTAGGCAGAGATCACCTCGGAGTAGGCTATATGCTACGGAGTAAAGCTGGAGTTTTTTGAGGCGGTCATTGGAGGCCAGTAATCCTCTTTGTGAGGTACTTCTGTGGCCTTTCCAGCTGCTGCAGATGTCTTGTGAGGTACATTCCAAAAGGGGCGTATTACTCTATAATGGGTCTAATGAGTGACAAGTAGAGGGGAACAATGACCTCTTTTTTCCTGGATGAGAACCCTTTTATGATGAGGTGTGCCACGTAGAAGGACTTCCTGACTGCTGTGGCGATGTGACTATCAAAGGAGAGACTACTGTCCACCTGGGTCCCAAGATCTCTTATCACACATTCGATGTTAAGTAGAGTGCTGCCTATATGGTAGTTCGTGGGTACAGAGTTTTTAACAAAGGGGATGACACTACACATTTTGGCATTGAGCTTGAGGCCATGGCTCTGACACCAGGCATCTGTCTCAGTGAGGGCCTTCTGTAGGATGTCCACATCATTCGGAGACTTGACTATGGCTCCTAGTTTGCAATCATCTGCGAACTTCGTTAGCCAGAGGCCTTCTGTGTTAGTCTGTACTTCAGAGAAGTAGATACCAAACAGGAGAGGTCCCAGGACGGAACCCTGTGGTACTCCACTTGTCACTGCTTTGAGGTCAGATTTGGAGTCTGCAACTTTTACAGTGTGGGTTCTGTCAGTGAGCCAGTTGGCAACTCATCTTGTGTCGTACAGATTTATACCTAGTATAGTGAGTTTAGCTATAATTCCAGAATGGGGGATGGTGTCAAAAGCCTTGGCGAGGTCAAGATAGGCTGTGATCCACCTTACCCTCATCCACGGCTTTGGTGACTGCCTCAAAGAAGTCGATCAGGTTCAGAAGGCATGATCTGCCTTTCACAAACCCAAACTTGGTGGGATCCAGAGTTTGGAGGTTACCAATGTCTTTGTTTATGAGTTCATGATGATACGTTCCATGGCCTTGCAGACCAGGCTCATCAGGCTAATAGGTCGATAGTTCCCACGAACAGTGATGGCTCCCCCTTTGTGGAGTGGGATAACTGTTGCTGTGCACCATTCAGTGGGCACAAAGCCTGATGTGAGGCTATTATTGAACATGGTGCTTAAGTTGGGAGCCAGTTCGTTCTGAAGTTCGTGTAAAATGCAGCTTGGGATGTTGTCCAGTCCCATGGATGCTGTGTTTTTGTCTTTAGAGAGTGCAGCTTTTACCTGCGTAGTTGTGATTACAGGGACTCTGCATTCTTCCCATACAGATATGGGCCCTTTAGGGGGTGAGGGGGGGGGGGTAAAGTTAGCACTGAACCGATCTTCCAGGATGTTGGCAATATCAGTTGGTTCTCTAATTTCCGTGCCTTTGTGCTGTAACTCAGAGCAGATCTGGGTTTTGCCATCTAGATTCTTGGCATAACTATAGAATGCTTTGTGGTTGAGCATAGAGGTGATGCTGATCAGGCACTGGACCACAGAACCTGTTTTCTACAAAAATTCTCTCTGTGTTTTGCTTGTTTGAGCAGGGCAAAGAGTGACTGGGAGTTGACAATTGTTGTACTCTCTCTCATTTGGCAGGGAAGATTTTTGCATACCTTCTTTTTTGCTTTTATTACATATTTCGTAACAAAACTTAAGAAAAAGAAGACCAAATGTCATCCTCATGCCTTGGTGATTGGGAAGAATGTGGTTTCTAGTTCTGAGATCTTTGCTAGTGCAGGAACCTATCTCAGTTACAAGCCATGGAATCTCCCACATTTAGGGTGACAGCTGTCTGTATATCGGAACATAGTTGATGCCTTTAATTAGGTCTCAGTTGCAGTAATGCTTACTGTTAAGAAGTATGTTGCCAAGGAATACCATATATCCGGCTAGTTTACCAAAGCATGGGCACCTTCCTGCAAGAGCGGGGAAAATCATGTAAGATTTTAAACAGCTTTTTCTGCCCCATATGCCAGAATTCCAGAGGAATTACCCCTCTAAATATGGACCTTTCTTTCACAAAAGACAAAAGTTACAGCAAAAAAAGTAAAATTCTCTAAGAAAAAAGTGGAAGAAGAAACCTAGGTCAGATTTCAAAGGAACTAAAGGATCCTTTGACAACACTTCAAATTTATGACTACCAGCATCCCTGCCTTATTTCCTTCCACCTCAGCCACCACCATCCATCCATTCTTTCAGGAAGACACTCTCAGTCTTGCCTCCTTAGAGAATGATAACATCAGATATCTGTATATCCCAACATTTGCAAAATGAGTACAAAATGACTTGGGGCTACACTCCATTTACATCAGGAATTCCTGAAGTCCCCCCAAATCAACATCACTTGGTTTTGCCAGTTTTACAAGATCTATTCCATTTTGGGACTGTCAAATCAGTACCACATTACCAAAAAAGACGGGTTTTATTCCATGATGTTCATCGTGTTTCACTGTTGCAGTCATTACACTTGAGTTATTCTGCTGGCAGGCAACCTGCAGTCGGCCCGAGTTCCAAAGTCTAGGTCCGGCGTTGGTTGCTGTCGCTTCTTCCCTGACGTCAGTGCGCCAGGGGTATAAAAGATGCAACCAATGCCATTTTCTTCAGTCTTGCCGCGCGGTGCCCGAAGCAGAAGCAGTTCGCAAGTGCCGGTCGGCCGACTCCTGAGATTTTCAAAATAGAGTTTCAGAACCGAAGTCATCAATAAAGCTAAGTACCCTGTTGGGGAAACTTTTTCTTGCTCCAGACCGATGTCAGTAAAAATTAACAATTGTATTTCTTGTGGGAAGCAAATACCTCATAAAGACTTTCACTCTTACTGTATTCCTTGCCTAGGCCCTGACCACGAAGTTACTAGTTGTCGGTTTTGTGCTAGATTCAACAAACGCACTATTAAACGTCGGTTTGGTTTTGCATTTCATTACTTTGGCCGAAGGTTTAACTATATAATGCCATCAGAACAACCAACGACTGGAATTCATAAAAAATGCAAAGACAAGGAAAAGGACAGGCATCCGAGGTCCAAAACAGATGATGAAGCCTCCTCTAGGCCAGTCGCCGGTTCGCCAGTTCTCAGTGAGGCGCTTTCGAGCCCCTGACACCTGCTACCTCAGAGCCACAGGCCGTATCCGACTCCCACGTGGAGACAACTAGGCCTCTTGATACTCAAGATATTGGGCCTACGGAAAATATTCCCTCAGATGGGTCCGGAGCCGCTGAGCAGGCATCGGCTTCTGAGGGTGTTTTCAGACCTTCACAGCTTGTTATTAAATCCTCTGCAGCAGCCAAAGTACAGTCAAAGACACCATTAAAGACAAAGAAACAAGTGCAGCACTCTCTTGGACAGTCAACCATGCCAAAGAAACAGATGCTTAAAATGGCCGAAGACTTAATTACTTTGATCAGGGGTTCCCATCCCCCTACTGGTAAAAGACCTAGGCAAGACACTGACTATGATTCCTCTGACCAGGTTTATGTATCCTCTGATTCCTCTTCAGATCAGGGCTATTCTCTTCCTCCCTATGAGGACTTTGATGCTGAAGAATCTATACCTTCAGCCTCTCCACCTGAGGATTACTCCTTTGGGGAAACTCTGCACACCATGAGGGAACATTTCCACTGGGAGAGCCAGGATTATTCAGAATCCAAGGAAAAGGCTCAGAGATTTTCTTTTACTGCCTCAACACAGGCCCCGAGCTATCCCCCCTGTGCTTGATATAGTTGATGGTGTTTTCTCTGAATCCATTCTGTTTCCTGATTCTTTACCTCCTGCACTAGTCAAGCCAGACAGGTTTTACAGGGTCCCTGACTCTCATCAATTTCTTTATAAAAACCCTGCTGCTGACTCTGAAACAATTTCTCAGGTACCCAAAGGGGTTAAGGCTTCCACTGCAAAAAACCCTGTTCCCTCTGATAGGGATTCTAGAGCTCTGGATAGATGGGGGAAAAAGTTTACACTTCTGCTACTTTAGCTGTAAGGGCTTTAAACTGCCAGTTTCACATGCTTAAATATCAGCAGTACCTCTTGTCTTAGTTAAAACAGAAAATGCTTACTAATTCAGAGAATCCTGACTATAAGGGAAATGCAGGAATTATTGCATGCAGCTGAACAAGTGGGAAAGCATACTCTGCAATGTGGTTTTGATTCATTAGAGGCTTCTTGCAGAGCCACAGTTACAAGCTCTGTCATTCAAAGGCATGATTGGTTGAAAGAACAAAGTTTACCTGAACATGTTAAAGTAAAATTATTGGATGCTCCATTACAACATGATATTTTGTTTGGTGTTAAGGTAGAAGAGGTGTTAAAGAAAATGGAGGATAAAGCAAAATCTGTGCAGACAGTAAAGGATTTCTTACAGGTTCAACCACCTAGGTTTAGTAGAAACTGGCCTTCAAAAAATTGGTCCTTTCAGGTGTCAGACAGGCCACAAAGAGGCAGATACCGACGCCTAAGAGGCAGATCTCAGCCACAAGGCTCCTACAGACCCAAACAATGGGGTGCTTCTGCCCCTAAAGGAGGAGAAGACAAATCACAACCTTATAGGAAACAGTCCCAATGACTTTCGTTTACAAAAGCCAAGCACTTGCCTTTTGGCAGCACCCCTAGGGGGAAAGCTAACACTTTTTGCACAAAATTGGCACATAATCACCCAGGACAAATGGGTACTGAATATAGTCTCTCAGGGTTACAGGTTCCACTTTCACACTCTTCCAAAATCAAAAGGTATGCCGGACCTGCCACAAAACCAATGGGCAGAGGCACAAAAGGAAATTACTGCTCTCATGGACATGGGAGCTATTCAAAGAGTACCACAACAAGAACAGGGACAAGTATTTTACTCAAGACTCTTCCTGGTTCCCAGAAAGGACAAAGCATGGAGACCAATACTGGACTTGTCAATCCTAAATACTTTCCTGGATGTTCCAAAATTCAAAATGTTAACACTGCAGCAACTTCTACCCATGCTGGGCAAGAAGGCTTGGGGCTAGTTACTTTGGACCTCAAAGAGGCATACCTGTATGTCCCAATCAGACAATCGTGCAGAAGATACTTCAGATTCATATATGGCTCAATGCATTACCAATTCTCTGCACTGCCCTTTGGCTTATCTACTGCGCCCAGGGTCTTCACAAAATGCCTGGTACCAGTAATTGTATTTTGCAGACAAAGAGGAATTCAGATATGTCCCTACTTGGACGACTGTCTTATTCAAGCAGAGAGCAAGGACATTCTACTAAAGCATCTGGCGTTTGTAAAAAGATTATTAATTTGCCAAGGGTACACAGTAAACGAAAATAAATCAAAACTAGTGCCCTCTCAAAAGATAATATCCCTGGGTGCAAGCTTAAATACAACTGCCCAGATGGCTTATCTCACTCCAGACCAGACAAACAAAGGCAACTGACTCATTACTTTCAAATGATGGCAACAAAGACCCAGCTCCCTGCAAGAAAAATTATGCAGGCCCTGGGCTTCATGGCTTCCTGCATTCTACTCATTCCATATGCAAGACTGGATATGAGAAAACTACAATGGTACCTAAAAAGTGTTTGGACTCAGCATTGCCACAGCCTGGAAACAATAGTGACTACAGTTCCGTCTACAACAGGAGTTTCGATGGTGGTCCAGAGCCTGTCACCACAAAAAGGGACAGCCCTTCACCTTACCCACTGCCAGGCAGACAGTAACAATGGATGCATCGGATTATGCCTGGGGGGCACATATGGCAGGAAAATGTATTCAGGGCACGTGGCCCAAGGAACAAATGCATCTTCACATCAATCAAAAAGAGATGCTAGCTGTACAGAATTCCCTGACAGCCTTCAAGGATCTACTACATCCAGGACAACTACTACTAAAGACGGACAACACCACAGTAATGTGATACATAAACAAGCAAGGGGGCACACATTCCTACCCCCTCTGCAGGCAAGCCATGACTCTGTGGGGCACAGCACTGACCTATCAAGTACATCTGCAGGCACAATTCCTGCCAGGAAAGAAAAATACATTGGCAGACGAACTAAGCAGAAATGTCATGGATCCGCACGAATGGAAACTAAATCCACAGGTTTTCAGCATGATAACAAGGAAATGGGGACGCCCGGTCATAGATCTTTTTGCCTCCCCTCACAACTGCCAATTACAGAAATTCTGCACAAGAACTTATCACTCACAAGCATGGAAAGTGGATGCTGTTTCATTCAGATGGAAAACCCTGACAGTTTATGCCTTCCCTCCACAGCCTCTTCTTTCCAGGGTACTCCTAAAAGCCAGACAAGAGAAGCCAAAAATTATTCTGATTGCCCCAGACTGGCCACGCCAGCACTGGTACCCAGTCCTAAAGAGCTTGTCTCGAGGACCAGACTGGCCTTTACCTCAAATTCCTCATCTTCTGACTCAACAAAACAACCAGATGCTACACAGTCAACTCAGAACCTTAAATCTGGCTGCATGGCAGATAATTTAGCCACTCAGACCACAGGCTTTCATATACTGGCCAAGGCTCTTGCCACCCCCATAGTGCCTTTTTTAGGCAAGGCTCAAAGGACAAACCCACCTCCATAGACAACCCAAAGATAAAAAAACTAAAGGTAATGCTACTCAATGCCAGAAGTCTAAACCTCAAGATGCACGCACTCGAGACTCTCCTCAGTATGGAGAAAATCGATGTCTGTGCAGTAACAGAAACCTGGTTCAAGGCTCCTGAGAGCACCCCAGCACTACCAGGTTATAACTCATACCATGCGTTTCGGCCCCAAAACTCAGACCCAAGCACAAAAGGAGGGGGAGTATCTATATTAATCAAAGATACCTACACCTCCAGGTTAGTGGCACTGCACGAAGCATCGGAAACCATCCATGTGCAACTAACAGCGGGCAAAACTGCCTTTCAGTTTGTAGCCTGCTACAGGAACACCCTCCCTATTACAGGAACCCCACTTGGCATTCCTGAGAACAGTGGAGAATATGAAGGTCTCTCCAAACACTATGTTATTGGGTGACTTCAACTACCCTAACATTGACTGGGAAAACTACTCAAGCCCAAACACCCTCGCCCAACGGTTCCTTGAATTTATAAACTCTAACGCAATGGAACAATTGGTCACCACTCCCACAAGAGGGAACAACATATTGGACCTGGTCATCACCAACATGGGGACTCTTTGTTCCACACCAGAGGTAAACCCCTCATTGGTAAGATCAGACCATAAACAAATTTCCCTGGACATCCATATCCCTTCCCCACCCCCAGCCAAGGAAATCACTGTAAAGAATTTCTCCAAAGCCAACTTTGCACTTCTCAAGACTGAGGTGGAATCCTTCAAAGCCCCTGGGCCAGAGGATAATACAGCCCAATCCGCAGAATCCTTTACAAATGCATGGATCATGCTATCCCAAATAAACCAAGACTCACTTCTCCACAAAAAGGAGACCAGTCTGGTGGACCTCGGCCATAAATAAGCTATACAACAGAAGGAGGAAGCTACTACATGACAGAGCAAAATCCCAAAAAGGGAAGGCATCTCTGATCATTATTAGCAAGAAACTTCGATCCCTCATAAAATCATCAAAGGCCAGTTTCGAAAGAAAAATTGCCCTAGACACTAAAGATAATCACAAGGCCTTCTTTAGTTATGTCAGAAACATGGGCGGAAACTCCCAGATATGCTCTGAATTGTTGCATAACGGTACAAAACATACCGAACCTACAGACATAGCCAACATCCTAGCAGACAGATTCAGCGCAAACTTTCCCCCCCTACCCCCTCAAAGGAGCAAATGCCTATCCCAACTGAATGTAACCTCCCTGACATCACAGATGCACAGGTGAAAGCTGCCCTCTCCAAAGCAAAAAACACAGCATCTATGGGACCGGACGGTGTCCCAGGCTGTGTCTTACACGAGCACCAAGAAGAACTGAACTGTCACATTAAGTCACTGTTCAAACTTAGCCTTACTACAGGATATGTACCCAAAGAATGGCGTACAGCTACAGTGGTCCCACTCCACAAAGGTGGTGCCACAACGGACCCCGGAAACTATCGCCCCATAAGCCTGACTAGTCTGGTCTGTAAAGCTATGGAGCGTATTATCATGGAACTCATAAACAAAGACATTGGGAGACTCCAGACACTGGACCCTACCCAATTCAGCTTTGTTAAGGGCAGATCTTGCCTCTTAAACCTAGTTGATTTCTTTGAAACAGTTACCAAAGCCATAGATGAGGGCAAGGTAGTCCACACAGCCTACCTGGACCTTGCAAAAGTCTTCGACACAATACCCACTTGGGCATCATAAATAAGCTTACCAGCTTAAATATCAACCCCTATATCACAAGATGGGTTGCAAACTGGCTCAGAGGTAGAACCCACATGGTCAGAATCACAAGTGCCATGTCCGAATCCAAACCAGTTACAAGTGGCATTCCACAGGGCTCAGTTCTGGGACCTCTCTTGTTCGGTATATACTTCTCTAAGGTTCAGGCTAACACGGGGGGGTTATGGCTGACAAAGTTCGCAGATGACTGCAAACTGGGGGCCATAATCGAATCTCCAGCTGACACAAGCATCCTCCAAAAGGGTCTCACAGAGACAGATGCTTGGTGACAGAACCACGGCCTCAAGCTAAATGCTAAAAAGTGCATAGTCATCCCCTTTGGGAAAAACAAGGTGCCCACAAATTACCACATAGGTGGTAATCCATTAAGTACGGAAGAAGTAATTAGAGATTTGGGGACCAATGTAAATAGTAATCTCTCCTTTGATAATCACGTTGCCAAAGTGGTTAGAAAGACCTTCTATATAGCCCACCTTATCACGAAAGAGTTTGCATCTAGATTAAGAGAGGTCATTGTGCCCCTCTACTCGTCACTCATCAGGCCCATAATTGAATACAATGCCCCTTTTGGGATGTACCTTACCCGACACCTGCAGCAACTGGAGAGACCCCAAAAGTACCTCACCAAGAGGATCATGGGCTACAAACAGATGTCCTATGCAGCTCGGCTAAAGAAACTCCAGCTCTACTCAGTTTCTTATCGCCTACTCAGAGGCGATCTATGCCTGATGTACAAAGCCATGTCAAACCCAGAGTTAATGGACATGCTCCACCTCAAAAAATCCAAGTCCCTTAGAGCTACATGCTCCAGGGACCTAAACCTCAGCACAAAAATAAATAGGACATGCTGGAGGGACAGATTAATTTCCCAGAGGCTCCCCTCACTCGGAATAGAATCCCAATTCATGTTAGACATAGCCACTCGAAATTTGGACACGTGGATGGGAAATCGCAAATTCACCCCTGGGATCTCTCCTGTGTCCCTGCTAGACAGAGGCACAGTAAACTAATCTTAAAAGAGTACCTTCTGTGACCTACTTTACAGAGGCACAGTAGGCTAATCTAATAGGGAGGCGGAAGCCAAATACACTCTGGCTAGGCTTATAAATGCCCTAGGGCAGATAGCATAGTATCTACCTATGAACCTGTCTCTCTCTAAAGCTGTTATGGATGTCATTCTAGAAGCCAGGAGGCCCAGCACCAGGAAATCTTATGCAGAAAAATGGAAGAGATTCTATGCTTGGAACCAGGCACAAGGACTCGAACCGCTTGTTCCAAATATACCTCAGATTTTACAATACGTAACTGAGATGCTGGATAAAGGCCTATCCTTTTCATCTATTAAAATTCATGCCTCTGCCATTTCAGCTCATTACAATACGGAACCTTCTATTTTTTCACATCCACTGCAAAGGCAGTACCTCAGAGGGGCAAGAAACATAAGACCCCCAAGGAGAGCACCAGTACCTACTTGGGACCTCAATTTTGTATTAGAAAAGCTCACACTGCCTCCTTTTGAGCCAGCCAACACAGCTGATATAAAATTCTTATCATGGAAAACCGCTCTGCTCCTAGCAAAAACTTCAGCAAGAAGAGTCTCAGAGTTACAGGCATTAATGGCAGTGGAACCTTTCATCGTTTTTCATCAGGACAGGGTCTCTGTAAGGACGAACCCAACATTTATGCTAAAGGTCGTTTCCAGTATGGCTCTTAACCAAACCATTCATTTGCCAACTTTCTATCCAAATCCCCAGAATAAAGGGGAGAGACTTCTGCATACTTTGGATATACACAGACAGCTATGATTCTACTTGGACAAAACAAAAGCTTTTAGAAGAACTGAGCAACTGTTTGTAGCTTATGTTGCAGGATCACAAGGAAAGCCTAATATAAAACAGACAATTTCAAAATGGATAGGACACTGCATTTGCTTCTGCTATGCACAACATGGCAAATCAGTGCCTAAGGGCGTAAGGCGACATTCTACCAGAGCAGCAGCCACTTCAGCAGCCTTTCTCAGAGGTGTACCAACCAAAGACATTTTAGAAGCTGCAACCAGGAGTTCAGTGCACACTTTCACTAAGCACTACCACTTACCTCTCTACTCTAAATCCAGAGCAGGCTTTGCCACTGCAGTTCTGCAGGGCCTGGTAGCCTCTCCTAATTCTATTTAGACCCAGCCACCCAACCTCAGCTTTGGGATTCAACCCAAGTGTAATGACTGCAACAGTGAAACACGAACATAGTACAGTTGTGTACCTACCATAAATGTAGATGTTCGAGTGTATTCACTGTTGCAGTCCACGTTACCCCCTTTCTCATTGCTGGGTCCTTTTTGTACTTCTCAACTCTCTACAACCTATGTGATGTATTTGCATGTATATGAAGGAAATGTTATTTTGGTACATGCATATTGTTTGACATAATTTTTTCCAGCCTTCCTTTTTGGGGGCACGTGACGTCGGTTGCATCTTTTATACCCCTGGCGCACTGACGTCAGGGAAGAAGCGACAGCAACTGACGCTGGACCTAGACTTTGGAACTCGGGTCAACTGCGGGTCGCCTGTCAGCAGGATAACCCAAGTGTAATGACTGCAACAGTGAATACACTCGAACATCTACATTTATGGTAGGTACACAACTGCACTTTTTTCCTCATACCAAGAAAGAAAGGCACATAGAGACCTATTTTGGACTTATCCACCCTGTAAACTTTCCTAGGAATTCCAGAATTCAACATGTTATCTTTCTAAGGTCCATTTCCTATGATTTTCCCACAAGCCTTTCTTGTAACCTTGGATCTAAAGGATGTTTATCAACTTACTCGTATTCATCCAGATCATGGAAAATTCTTAAGATTTTGTGCTTTGAAATTTTATTTTTAATTTTCTGCTTTGCCCTTTGGTCAGTCCACAGCATCAAGGGAATTCACAAAATGTTTTGCCCCAGTAGTAGCATTCTGAAAACTCCATAGTATCCACATCTGCATTCATTTAGATCTTCTAATCAAGACTACATCAAGAGAAGAAAAATTTGCAAGAGTACAATTCACTATGAACCTGTTTCTTCAACCTTCACAGAATCTAGTTTTCATAGAATTTCAACTGAATGCTTCTTGCATGATTGTCTTCTTTCTTACCTCTGGAAAAAAAATCCAGTTTCTGACTTCATACTTGTTGATTGGCATAATGATTAAGGTATTCACCTCATGGTTGCAAGTTACAGGATTTCTCACCTTTGAGAGAAATTGGTAAGGCTTAAAATGGCCAGCTTGCCTAGTTCTTACCTATGAATCCCTTCTGACTTAGAGAACTAGAGAACGCCTATCAGGAAATTGTATTTTGAGTAATTGTTTGATTGATTAATTGTTGCATTGGAATGTGAGATTTTTTTTGTATAAAAGGGTGTTTTAACTAAAGTATTTTAAGATCTGAAGAAGCATACCTGTTTGTACTCGAAAGCGCTCATCTATTTTTCTCTTTTTTGTTTTATATTACAATAAATGTGTTGAAATTTTGCTACGCAGTCATTGCATCAATTGTGGTGGCATCTACTCGTGTATGGTTTCATGACTTAGAAAAATGTTGTGCATGAGACACTCTGAGAGTCCTGGAGTGGGGCTTATGGATCAACAGTACAAATGATTCCATTTGCTAGTCTTCACATGAGGATGATCCCATGGTACTTCAGATCAATTTGGGCACAATAGTACAGCAATCTGAACTTGCCAGTTAGCCTTTTGTGAAGAAAGTGTTTCACTGGTTGATCAGACAGATAATGCTCAATCCTGGAATCCCTTTCTGGTTTCTGATCCCAATCAGAATGTCTCCTTGGATACTTTGAAACTGGCATGGAGCCTGCTCTACGGGCATGAGCATCCAAAGAATATGGTCAAGACAAGACGGGTACTTACATATAAATGTCAAAGAAATGCAAGCCAAGATTTTTGCCCTTCAAACCCACAACTTCCTCTGGTCTCCCAGAACCTTACAAATCCTGTCCTGATAGGCGATACCATAATCATGTGGTAAGTAACAAGCAAGGGGGAACAGAATGCTGTCTTTGCTGGTTGCTGTTCAGCATAATCTTTTCTTCCTGCAACTTGCGTCTATTCAGAGATGTGCTTAGTGGCAGATTATCTAAGCAGATCCAAGACAGACCCTCACAGATGGATGTTAATTAGAGAAGTCTTCCTGCAAGTTTCCCATCAGTGGGGAACTCCCCAGAGATATCTTTTTGGCTCCACTCTGAACAGACAGTTCAGGCTGTTCTGCTCCAGAATCCCTTGCAGAGAAGCATTGAAAATGAGCATGTTGTTAATCTCCTGGAAAGGAAATTTCTTTTATGTTTTCCCTCCCTTTCTTTATAATTCTAAATGTCCTTCAGCTAAATTGAGGAGGACAACCCTAAATGCTGCAGGGGTATTCCCTTTTGGCCCAGAAAACATTGGTTTGCCCTTCTCTTTCAACTTGTTATGGGCAATCACTACACGTTACCCCCAGAATGAACCTGACCCTACTTGTACAACAAACGGGCTCTCTCATTCATCTGAACTTGCTAACTATCAATGTTATGTTGTCCATATCTCGCCAACGTTCTTGCTGTTTGGATTCGGAGCCGATCCTCGGCTGACTTGGCTGTATACTATAGCTCGAGAGCTTTTACTGGCTTGAGGCTAGCCTCTATCCCAGCATGCCTAGTAGTAGTTACCCAGATCTCGTTTGCCACTTGCAGCATCCAGATTGCGGATACTGGTTTAGGCTAAGTATTCTTTCTATTATTATATTTTTCAGCTAATATTTCCAGTTTAGCTTAGTTATTTTGTTATCTGTAGTGTCCTTAGCACTTGTATCTATCCCTATCCCATCTGAGTGATTTGTTTGTTGTGTAAATTAACTGTTTTTTCTCTTGGGCCTTCCCCCTACTTCAAACCCATTTAAATTAGAGAGTTCTTCTTCTTGCCTTTCCTTTAACTTTTAAGGAGTTGCCGTTTGAGTTAGCTCACCATTTAACTTAGAGGCTCTCCCCTTTCCCCTTTTTCCCTGTCTGTTTAAAAAAATATATATATATATATATAGTTTGTCTGCTATTGCCAATAGTTATTTCTCTTTGTCTAGCTATACAGAGTGCTTCATAGTCTTCTTACTAGCGGTATATACCTTAGTTATAGTGCTGTTTCTTATTATGTCTAAGGATACTGCCAAGGATTCGAAACCTTCTGGTTTCAAAAAATGCGACTCATGTTGTCAAAAGATGTCCCTTACGGATGGGCACACAAGTTGTGTATGTTGTTTAGGATCTCTTCACCTGCAGGACTCGTGCTCTGTTTGCAATGCCTTTAGTTCACGAGTCCTGCAGGAGAGAAGAAACCAGCTTTTTTTGCAAGGCTTGCTGAAGAGCCCCTTTGATACTGCCATGAAGGGGACTCAGCCAGCAAAGAAGTCAGATAAACTCTAGCCTTCATCTTCTTTGGTTCCGAGTTCGGACCCGTCCAAAGACAAGGATAAACCACAAGCTAAGTCGGACCCAACTTTCAGTTCTGACAAGACATCTGCAGCTATGGCTCCATCTGTGTCTTTGGAGCTAGTAAGGTCCCATAAACATTCCAGGTCTGCCTTGGAACTGGTGCGGTCTGCTCCACAGTCTCCATTATTGCAATCTGTAGCGGGCAGTCACCGGTCTTCGACACACTCCTCTTGGTCATCCAGGAGCCTTTCTGATGATGATGTGGAGAGGGTGGTAAAGAGGCTTCTTAAGACACCAGCACTAGCCAAAATACTTTCGGGCCCATCCCAGATGGAAATGGTGCCAACAGCCCAGACAACACCTGTCTTGATTCCTCCTCCGACTCCTCTGAGTTTGGAGCCAGAGTGTATGGAAGTCATAGTCGTGTAACTGTCGGTTACAGTAACCTCCTCTGGGATCTGGGGGCCGACGCTCCCTCATTGGCTCCAGGGGGGGTGACTGGCATTGGACCCTTGTCCGACCCTACTCTCCCTCTCAGAGCTTCGGCGCAGGACAGCTTGGCTCTTACATCGGCCTCGGAGCCATCGCCCACGGTTTGGAGGAGGTCTCCTGCTTCTTTGGAGCCTGACATTCTTTCAGGTTGGGACAGCCACAGCTTCAAGATGATGAGGATGTCTGCTGAGACAGCCCCATACTTGGCTCCTTTGCCCTTGGTGCCGGTGTCTGACTCCGAACCTCCACTCCTCCCCTCCTCCCCAAGAGTAGGGAACCCATGCTCCAGGATGCCCCATTGGGAGAACCCTCCTCTTTTGAAACTTCCCCTGAGTTCCCCCTGGAGGAGGTCCCACGGAAGAGGACTTGCAGGAGAGGAAGCATGTGGACTCCCCTGAGTCCTTGACATCAGACACAGACTTGGTTGACTCAAAAGGGTCCTCACATTCCCCCTCTGAAGATGTCTCTTTTTCAGCATCTCAGAAATCCTTAGACAGAGAAGTGACTGGAAGTCCCTTGCCCCTTCTGAAGACGTGTCTGTGTACCTGGATGCATTCAGTTCCCGACCCTCCACCTCTTGGGTATCTCCTCCTTTCGACCCACTATCGCACATAGTGAGTCGGAAAAGGCTTGGAGCTCCCCAGACACGATGGAACCAGTTCCACGGAGGCCCAATAAATTCATTACAGCCCCTAAAGACAGGCTCTTCTTATTTAAAGGTGTTCCCATTGATGCTATGGTGGTGGCAGCAGCCACCAAGATGGAATTAGTGGAAATTTCTTCGTCTGTCCATCCGCCGAACAAAGAATCTCATACGATGGACAGATATGGGAAGCGTATATTTTCTTCAGCAACCTTTACACTTACGTTGCTGAACTATTTGACCCACTTTACAAGACTTCAAAGGGATCTCCTCAAGGAGTTAGGAGACTCCTTACAGGATCCTACAGCTGCAGGAGCCTCGGACAATGTGGCTTCTCAGCTCACGACCCTGACTTCAGTGGTTAACACCTCCATGCAGCTCATTTCTTATGCAACCGATGGAGCGAGCAGGGCAGCAGGCACAGGGGTAGCCTTACGCAGACACTCCTGGATGCACCTTTGTCATTTTGCAGAGCCCTTCAAGTCTTCCTTTACCAATACCCCCTTTGACGGCTCAACCTTGTTTGGGACTCAGATAAAAGAGACTCTTACCAGGTGTGAACAGTATGGCAAAACTCTCTCTGCTGTGGGAGTATGTTTTTCTGCTCCATCTAGGCCCTATCCCAAAGGTCAGAAGAGCAAAAGATGTGGTTCCGGAAATTTAGCAGGCAGGATAACAATGGAAAGCACCCGGAGGACAACAATGGAAGAAGAGATAGCCTCAGAGGAGCAGAGAGGAACTCTCTGGAGGGGAGATCCTTCTGAAGGGAAGGGAGCTCCGACTGGGGAAGCCGACTTGTGAGGAGAGATTAGCCTTGTCCCCAGCCTCCTGGAACAATGAGAGAGAACAATATGAGAAGATACAATATTATAATAAAAAATTATATTTTAATCCTTCTCCTCTTCTCAAAACTGTCCTAGAAAATACTCAAAGATTTGTCCTAGATGTTCCACCCAGGTTTTCAGGCAAACCTGGAGGTTCAAAGATCCAGAGTCAAAAGTCATCAGGAAGTCCCGCGAACTAAATTGAAGGGTGGTTTGGTTTCAAGAAACATTTGGATGGGGAGTTTGAGAGAAAATGGATCTCAGTCAGTTAAGAAAACAAATTTCGGATTTCTAACACTGCAGTCCATTCTTCCCTTTCTTTTTTGGTCCATTTCTGGATATTGTGCTTTCATCTCCAGGATCTGCTAAATACCCAAAAAAACAGAACAATCAGACAGGAGGAGACTACTTGGGGGCTGGGAGCAGTTCATATTTCTTCAAGTTCTGCCATTTTCAGTCTCACAGCCACAGGGTGTTCACCAAATGGTGGTAGTAGTCATTGGCTCATGCTCAAGCATCAAAGGATTCCAGGTGGAGTCATATCTAGTTCCATGAGTGGATACCTTTTACACCAAGCATCAATTAATCAGGGCAAGGGAATACACCATCCACTTTTGTTCTCAACTTGGGATCACCATAAACTACAAAAAATCTGCATTGTTGCCTTGTCAGTATATTACCTATGTGAAAGGGCACAAGGGCTATGGACACAACCAGCTGTCAAAGAAAAAAGTATAAGAGTATTAGTAATCCGTCCATGTGTTGCCATACTGTTCACACAAAAAAAAAAGAGCAAGAAGCAAGATTCGTTGTATGGGTATGGGTTGTATGGCGGCAATCACTCTGATCCCTATGGCTTGCTTTCACATGAGAATTCTACAGTGGCTTCTATTTGCATAATGGTCATTCCAGGAGTTACCCATGTCACATCAGATTCAGATCACAGAATCCTGCATTAGGGATCTGGAGTGGTGACATCACTCCCCTATGGTGACAATAGGTAGGTCTTTTCTAGCCACAGTGACCACGGATGCTTCCCAGATTGGGGAGGGGGCATTATCTGGGACAGACTGTTCAAGGGACTTGGCAGGAACACAAGTACCACTTGCACATCAATGTCCTGGAGATGAGAGCAGTGCTCCTGGTGTTGCAAGCACTTCAGAACACTCTTCCTACAGGGACTGTATGGTACATCAACAAACAGGGTGGAACCAGCTCTTACCCCTTGTGTCGAGAGGCTCTACGTGTTTGGCAATGGGTGATGTCTTCCCAGTGCTTTCTGGTTGCAATGCACATCCTGGGGAAATCCAATGTGATAGCAGACCAGCTCAGCCGGGCCATCCTGATGCCCCACAGGTGGTCCCTGAAGCAGGAAGTTGCGGACTTGATCTTTCGCAAATGGGGCCAGCCATGCTGTGAGCTGTTTGCCACCCCCCTCAACAACAAATGCAGCAGCTACTTTGCTCTAGTCCCAACACCAGGACAATCAACAAGGGACGCACTTATTCAAGATTGGCCCCCAGGACTGCTTTACACTTTTCTACCCTTTCCCCTGACCCCCAAGTTTCTTCATAAAGCACAGTCATTGGGTTGCGAGTTAATCCTCATTTCCCCTTACTGGCCTTGTCAGATATGGTTCCCATTCTTTTGGCCTCACCTGCAAGGGGAGCTTTGGATCCTGGAACCAGTGCCAGATCTGAGACATCAGTCGGGGGCTCTCCATCCTTCCATGCAAACTCTCAAGCTCACAACTTGATTTTTCCACTTCCAGTCTTAGCCAGGCTTCCCGATGTTTTCCCAGCAGTTCAGCACATTTTGATTTCCTCCCATAAGCCCACTACTAGGAGACTTTATGCTAGTAAATGGAAGAGTTTCTCTTATTGGACAGGCAAAAATCAGGTTGATCCCTTTACTGCCCCCATTTCAAAGATTCTTGAATTTCTCACTGAAACATTTGACCAAGGAGCAGCTGCAACTACTATCCGAGTTCAGTTAGCTGCCATTTCAGATTTCCATATGGGAGAAATGGGTTCCAGTATCATGTCCCATAGGTTATGCAAGGCTTTTCTAAGAGGTACTACTCTACTAAGACCTCCGAAAAGAGAACCTCTTCCTCCCTGAATCTAAATTTAGTTTTAGATGCTTTGTTTCTTCCTCTCTTCAAGCCTTCTGCTTCTTGTCCACTCAAATTTCTGACTTGGAAGACCTTTTTCTTGGTTGCAATTACCTCAGCTAGAAGGGTCTCAGAATTGCAGGCCTTATCTGTTCGTCTCCCTTACTTGATTTTCCATAAAGATCAAGTTTCACTCAGAACCAACCCCTCTTTCTTGCCCAAGGTATGTTCTGAATACAATCTGAATCATTCCATAGAGCTTCCTGTGTTCTTCCCCAATCATGGCAACAAGGCAGAGAGTATAAGCTTCATCAATTGGATGTTCATAGACAGTTACATTTCTATTTACACAGGACCAACGAATTTAGAAAATCTGATCAATTGTTTATATCCTTTGCGGACAATAAAAGAGGTTGTGCAGTCTCAAAGGTGACTTTATCAAAGTGGCTTATGTGGCCTCCCGGAGCAAGGCATCCTTTGGTTCCACGGTTCTGAAGAGTTTTTTCCAGTGAGCCACCCAAGAATCAGGTGCTGGGGACGCTGTCCCAAACAGCAAGAACAAAGATGAGATATGGACAACATACATAAAGAAGTTATGTACTCACCATAATGTTCCATGTTTGTTGTCCTTGATCTCGCTTTCCTTCTTGCCTCCCTCCCCCCTTCCTGGAGGATCGAGAGGAATCCCTTATTTTATTGGGTATACTGGCTGGGTTTCCTTTATATCATTCCTTATGGTCAGTCTCCGTTTATTACTATTTCCTTGTGGAGGGATCACACATTTATATGCAGGTGTCATCAGATATGTAAAGTAGAGTATACCTCTTATTTTTATATGGTCTAGTGTTGGGTTATCACAAACAAGATCTGGGTAACTACCGCTAGGCATGCTGGGATAGGGGCTAGCCTCAAGCCAGTAAAAGCTCTCGAGCTATAGAATATGGCAGAGTCGGAGCCTAGGATTGGCTCCGAACCCAAACTGCAAGAAGGAAGTTGAGATCAAGGACAACAAACGTGGAACGTTATGGTGAGTACATAACTTCTTTTTTTTGACAGTTTGGATGATAGTCTTTTGATTCTGCTCAGACTCCTATTTATTGAGGAAGTGCTATACATGTTTTACAGGAGGCAAGAAAACCTGCTATAAGAAAAGCTTGCATTTTAAAATGGAGGAGATTTTCTGTTTGGTGCCAAAAAGAGAGGACAGTACCCTATCAACTGGGTATCCCCATTATCCTCAAATATTTTAACTCTGGGCTGGCGTACTCTTAATTAAAGGACATATGTCAGACATTTCTGCCTGTTTGCCTATGAATCCCACTCTTTCTTCATGCTATGAAATCAAACAGTTCCTTAAAGACGTTCTTCACATCAGGCTTCCAAGAAAATCCATTCTTCCTCCTTAGGACCTTAATTATGTATTGGAAAATATAATACTCTACCTTTGAACCTGCCTCTACTGCTTTTTTAAAATTCTGTAAGTGGAAGACAGTTTTGTTAGTGGCTTTTACTTCTGCTAAAAGAGTCTCAGGGTATTTATTTTGTATTAGTTTACTAGGAAAGTCCAACTTGGCAGGAACCCCTTTTCAGCAGTGAGTGGGGGAAAAAATAATTCATTTACTTGATGTTCACAGACAACAACATTTTATTTACAAAGAACTACGCTCATGAGAAAATCTGATCTGTCTGTTTCCTGTGAAGGTAAAAATATGGATTTTCCTGTATCAAAACAAACCATTTCCAGGTGGATTTCTTTCGCTATATCCTTTTGTCATACTTTTCATGGAAAATCCCTCCTGGGAGAGGTCAAAGTTCATTCTAGAGCTGTTGTCTTCTTGGGTACCTTTTTACAAGGGCATGGACTTGATAACCATTCTAGAAGCAGCCATTTGGACTTCCATTCACATAAGTTCATAGGTGTTTACCAGGCTAATGACCACAAGGGCCTTTTTAAGCTTAGCTATGCATCCCAAATCTGAGACCTGTTTTGATACCTTTAGTAAGTGTAAGCATGGGCGTGGGAGACAAACCATTTACAGGTTATCTGTGTCCATTAGAGACATAGGCGCCAAACTACGGATGAATTTCTGGTTTCCCATCCAGTTGTTTAGGTTATACTTGAATTAGGTTAGGGAGGAACTCTGCTTCACATGGATGGGGAGTCTGTTCCATAGACACAGTAGTCTCTAGGTACATTCCTGTCTCCAGCAGGTCTTATTTATATCACAGACATGGTTTAAGTCTTTAGAACGGGTAAATCTGGTGCTATTTGTTTTGTGGGTATGCAGGAAGTCCATCAGAGTGGGGTCTGACACACCTTTGCTAAGCACTGTGTAATAGGTGCTTTTTCTAGGGCCATACCTGTTTTTGCCAGATCCATTTTTCAAGTAATCTGGACTCCAGCCCTGCACCTCAAACATCCTTCCAATCAGTATAAAAGCTGCAATTAGTGATCTAATAAAGGACATAGTACAGTTGTGTAAGAACTTACTGTAACAGTAGATGTCTGAATCGATCACTGTTGCAGTATATGAAACCTCTCTCCTCCCCGCTTATACTTTTATTTTTACATTCTTTAGCCATTATAGAACCAACTTTATCTCTTTTTACTCCACCTTAGCCTCAGTGTCTCTCTCTCTTCTGAGGCAAGAAAGCTCTGATTAACTTCTCACTGATAACATCTATGCATAGATCTTATGTTGGATGTACAGCATGAGAGGAAGGTGCCCAAGTTTGAGTACCATTGTGGATTGGACTAGACACTTGGTGGACATCTTGGCAGCAGCTGTCAGACCAAACAGTAGCACTCCAGACTGAAAATAAAGTTGCTTCCCCCAGTGTGAAACCAATAAATCTGTATTGAATTTAAAATATAGGGGTTTATATAGGTAAGCATCCTTCAGACCCAGGTTTGCTAGCTAGGCTTTTTTGAAACACAAGAGGAAGAACTGACCAAGTATCACTGTGTTGAATTTCTTGTATTTCAAGTGTTGTTGGTGGGTTAGGACTAAAACAGGTCTTCAAATGAAAAATGCATATGGCAGACATCAGCAGTTTGCTTTTAAACAAATCTTGATTAAATAAGATGCAGATTCCATGATCTCTTAGTCATTATATGTGAGGAGATTGTCCCTGATTAGCTGGGATGGTCTCCCATTCGTGTTCCCCAAATTTTATGGGCACTCAAGGTCGGGCTGTGTATCCCTGGCTTTTACCATAGAAGGTGCCTCATGATTTTATTGATGCCATCTTTTTACCAGCCTGATCATGGAGAGTGATCCCGTCAATCATCCAGTCATGTAGTGGCTCTACTCTGGCTTGAGGCACCATCTCCTAGCATTCCACCTCAGCCTTGTTGGGCTTATCAGCCTTAGAAGAAAAGGAGTTGCATGATGAGTCTCTACCAGGCGCCATGGCTCAGGCAAGTGCACTTACTTATGGTTTGGCTTCCCAATGCCTCACACACACCTTGGTTCTACAATCACTTACAGATACACATGAGACCGAGCCTTACAAAGCCCATACAGATGATTGATAGTATGAAATCCCATCCTAAGATGACTGGCTGAGGAGAATGATTCCTCAGGCAGTCTAGATGGTGCTTCCTTTGGAGAGGAACAGGACCACTTTTGGTGTTTTTGTTTTCCTTCTTTGTGTTCCCTAGAGTGGAAGTTGCTGTTAGCCTTGCTACTGGCTTTTCCTTACAGTCTGCATTACTTAAAGTTATTTTGAAAGCCTAGAGGCACCTCAGCTCCTTGGAAGCTGTCCCTGATGGAGCTGATAGGCTGCTTTTTCCAACAAGCAGACTGAATCCATACACTTTCATAGCATACACAAGATGGATTTCGGTAGGCTTTGTGGGAGTATTTATCACCCCTGGAAGCTTAAATCCGTGGACCACGAAGTAAGTAACTTGGTCAGGAATGTCAGTTTCCCTACCACTTTTTAGGTTAGAAGCAACAGCTTTGCCTTCAGTTATTCTAAGTTTAATACTTGCAAATGAAATTAGGACTGATGGACCTTAATTCTTACTATGAATCTAGTTCCCTGGGAGGCCACCCTTCCTGTTCACTCTTGGGCTGTCACTTGGAACTTTGGCTTCTGCATGCAGTGGAAGCCCTTTTGGGGTTAGTAGGCACCACTGTGGTTTTCATGTTCATGTTGAGCTTTTTGCAGACTACACAGTAGCAGCCTTGCTTTAATCCATCCCTCAACTGTTAAAGTAGACACCTCCTCTGCTGATATTAAGGATTAAGGATGCATCATAAGTAGTAGCTATGGAGAAAGTAGTTCCAAAAATAGCAATCAGTTTCAGAGCTGTTAAATAATAGTTCCATCAGTAAAACAGCAAGTATACTGCAGGCTCCCTGAATGTGAATGATCTTGGAGTTAGGGGATGGAGAACAAAGTCACCTACTAGGGGGAGTGCAGTGGGGTGAATCCTCCCAGCAAAAAGCAATTTCAATGTCATGGCTTGTTGTTGTTTGTGAACGTTGGTAGGTCCAGTTGGCAGGCAGATTATTGCTGTCAGTCATAGAAAACGCTCCAAAGCTGAATGAACTTGCATAAAAGAGACTAAACTTTGTCATTGCCTGCTCTGTGCCTACCGGGGTTGATTGGCTTAGATTAACTGGATGGGATTAATGAGCTTGAGCTCTCTCTCCTGGATTTTCCATGGGACAGGAAAAGATTGTTTTGTCAAAGGTTGCAGAGTGCCCTCTTGGGTGGGAAGTAATGCCTTACTGTCACAGGACTGGCTTCCCCACCACTTTAGCTCCTGCACCTCTTGTAGGAAAAGAAGGAATTGAAGGCACCTACTGAGAAACCAACTCACCCAGGATCTTCTCTTCTTATGTTACCCCTTGTTTGGTTGAGATCTTCTTTGCTTTTCACTGGCCCAGTTGAGTCTCTGTTGATGGAGCCTTAGCTCCCTGTGCCCTCAGAGGGATGCCTGTTATGAGTGATTAAGTCAGATATGCTTAGTTATGTCCTGCTGTTTCCAGCTTTGTATTTGTCCCCTCCATCTGCTGTCCTCTTCACCACACCCCCTTGTTGAGGCTGTGGGGGGGGGGGGGGGACCACCAACCTCCCTTGTTTGGTGAGGTAGAGGAGGATGCATTCTCATTGTAGGAGCCCCTTCCATCTGTCCAGCTAGAGCCTATACACACCTTCCAGAGTTCCTTGAACCCCCCCCCCCATTACTTTCCCTTCTTTTTTTTTTTTTTTTTTGTGAGGAGGCCCAAGTCAGGACTGATTGATGGCCAAGTCCACATCTCCTTCTTTAAATTGCCCTTGGTAAACATCATCCTGGACAGGCCAGGTGTTGATAGCTTCCATTGACATACCTGGGGATGGCCTTGGGTGGAAACAGGTCAAAATGTTCTTATGCTTTTTTGTTTTTTTGTTTAACACCTGTATTGAAGTATCACTCGTGACGTGGGCAAACTTATATTCATATAAAAGTAAACAAACCTTATTAACAATTTCACATTTACAAACATTATACATCACATATATTCTTCTGTGCAATGTAATCAATTCAACATTACAAAAGTTGTTCAGTTTCTGCCATCTCTTAAACCTCATTCCACCTCCAAAACATGGTCTGCTTGTATTGTTCCCACAAGTTAATTTTTTTTCTATGTAATTTGAGTTCAGGTAGCTGGAAGGGTTCAGTTATTCAGGCAGTTTAATGCGACTTTATCAGCCAGGGGTAGAATATTGGGCTCTGTAGCCATAGGAGCTGTACTCTCTCAGCTTTACATGCTGATCATGTGACATACATACTGACAATTGTGCTTCTTTCTTTTCTTGCAGCACTTGTGTACATTAAATTACCTGATAGCTAAATACTGGAGCCTCCCAGTGCAGCAAAAGTACTTCCACATGCCAAATAATTCCTTAAAAAAACATAACCATATATCCAGTGTCCATGTACAAAGCATGGCTCAACAGGACTTTCTGTTTCATAACAGAATTAGTTAGTATAAAAAGAATTCACTAAATTCTCTTCCAGCTTTTTACTATGACTGTGAATTCTTATTTACAGTCTGTAGCTTGCAGTCCAAATGTCTTTTTGGCCTCTTCCCATTCTATTACCTTTCCCTCTCTTATTATTTGTTCCCAGTACCTTGGTTCCTTTGCCAGCTTAGTCCAGTAAATTCCAGACCACTCTTGCTTATTCTCTGTACCCCTAATTGCCATCATACCTATCAGCAGAGTCTCCTTTCTCCATTTCCTTCTTGGCTTAGTACGTACAATCATTTTTGCTACTTTGTGAATAAGATATTCCATATGACTGTTGTTCTTAAAGATCTGCATCCAAAATCCGACTCTTTCATTTCTTGAATCCCCCCACAACGTTATCATCATCCTTTTCTGCTTTGAATTGTAGTTTTCTGTTATGTTATGTGTAAGAGGCTTAACTTTGTAGCTCTAAAATGTCCCTTCAGTTTGGGTAGTCATAGACCATCTTGTTCTATTGGAAGGATCAACTTGTCCCACTTGACTCTTGCCCTCTTCCTCTTTCATCTCTTTATTAATTACTATCCACAAATCTCCTCTGATTGATGAAAATATGCCTGACCTGTGTATAAAACTAAAGGCACTTAAAATAGCTTACTTCTTGTATCTTTCTATCCATATCCAAAGAAAGGAGCCTCGCATTTCACAGTTTTTGTATTGTCTTTTGTTTAGTCTCTTCCACATATCCTTAGCTGCGGTAACAGAATCCTTTTTAACCCATACTCTTAAATACTTCATTTTATCATGTCCCCATTATATATAGGAATTTCTGAACATTTCATGTGTGGCCACTTATTTTACAACTATAGCCTTTGTTTTATTTTCATTAATTTCATATTTCGAAAAAACTTAGAACTGTCTCATAATGCTCCACAGCACTAAGATGTCCTTTTCCTCATTTTATCGGGTACAAAATAATATTTTCTGCAAACAAAGCCAGCTTTTCTTGATCCACCATACCAGTCATATCCTTGAATTTCTGAGTCATTTATTTTCTTTGCCAGTGCTTGTAAATGTAATGCAAATAAAGGAGAAAGAGGATACCTCTGCTTGGTTCCTCTTCCTGCTGCACTTATCAGAATGGAACCATTCCACTTTGATATTTGCCTCCAATCCCTCATATATCCTCCAGATTAACCATATTGTTGTATCAGGGAATGCAGATGCTTCCATTGCCCTGCTCCAAAATGTCAGCTTACTCTGGTGAATGCTTACTGTGCATCAAGACCCTCCACCAGTGGTATTTTCTTACATTTTGCTTCACTCTGGATCATCATTGTTCCATTAATGTCAAATCCCCCCCAAACCACATTGATTCATATCTATCAATTTTGGCAACACCTTTGCCATTCTTTTAGCCGTTAAACACATAAACAATTTGTAATCACGGTTTAAAATTGAAGTGGGCCTATATGAAGCTGGATCCAATGGGCCTTTACTGTCTTTCGGTATTATACCCATCACAACTTTTTTCCTGGATATTGGTGCTTCCCCTCCCTTTAAAATACCATTAAACAACACCTTCCAGATCTTTATCACTTTCTTCCCTCCTCATTTCCAAACGTCTACTAGAGTGCCATCTATTCCTGCAGACTTTTCTGCAGATTGGTTGTGTCATCACTTTTATCTCATCTCATCCTGACTTAACTGTTAATTGTTGAGCCTCATCTACCTCTAACCTTGGTATGTTTAAGTCTTTCTATTTGTGCTTTTTTTGATTTATCCATTTTCCTTTATATAAATTTTCATAACATTTCCGAAATATCTGTACAGGATGTCAGGTTATTGTTTCTTATTATTGGCTCCCTAAGTCTGGCAAAAACCCTTTCTACTTTCTGTTGCCTAACTCGTTGTGTTAAACGTTTTTGTACTCTGGAGTTATCAAAAAACAGTTGCTTAACAGCAATCTTTCTAAACTCGTGCATATTATCCAGGTACTCCCTTATTTTCTCTTTAGCACTCTGCAGTTGTGCTTCTTGTTCTGAGAGATTGCCCTTATTCTGCAATACTTATTGTCAGCCCTTCTAAAAAATTATTGTTGCTTCTTAACCATATCTCTTTTTCTTTTATTTCTGGTCTGTTTTTAAACTCCATTTTCATTTTTTCCAATCACTAACTGTAACTATAACTTCCAGAGTACTTTCTATCTTCCCTGATAACTACAGAATACTTTCCACTACCCATTCCTTAAATTCCTTTCTTTTTAACAGGTAGGTGGGAAAGCTCCAATGTCTCATTTTTACTTCATTTTAGTGCATTGTGTTTTAATTATTATTGGCTCTTCATCTGAAATAGTTATTGGATGTCTGTCAAACCTCTCAATGAAATGCAGATTGTCCTCTGAAATATAATTTCTATCTAGTCTAGCCCAGTTATTATATGTTGGGGAATAATATATAAATTCTCTCCAAATTCCTACCACTGAATTCATGTCTTCCATGCCAAATATTTTCATAAATATCTTAAAAGGATAGTCCAGTGATGTTTTTGTTTTGATTTAGCCTTTGTTTACATTTCAGATTTGCCTTTCTGAGCATGCTCATCTTTGGGTGAATGGAGTGGGGTAACCGTGCCTGAAAGAAGTTTCAAAGGTGTTAGCCAAATTCCATCTTAAAGGGACAATCCCAGAGTCTAAAATTCGGGTCCATCTATAACTAAAAAAAGTAACGCCCACTTTAGCTATGTCACTCACATTCCCACCCACAGTGTCATTTTTCTTTTAAATTTCCTGTACTTCTTAAATTCCAGTCTCCTTTTGTCTCCCACTGTCAGCTGTCCTTTCATTTTGCGTTCCTATCCCATTTGAATCAGATCTTTGTTTCCAACTGTTCACATTTAATAAGTGTTTGCTGTTTCTCAATCCCTCCTTTCACTTCTATTTTCTCTACAAAACTTGTTTCAGGTATTGAATTACTTTGTGCATATTTCTGCAGTATGTGAACATATCAAAAGCTGTACTTGTCTTAAAATTATATTTTTTTAAGTTAAAAAAGAAAACGTACATGCAGCACTAACTGCAGTATCGGTAATGTAATACAGATTGCTTTCTTCATAACTAATGAGCAGTGCCGATGCTGTATCTATATGTAATGTACTGCATCGATCATTTCCTTATCACTTGCAACTTTTGTTCAAGACTTGGGGACAGGGTGATGGTGCAAAACTCTAAACTATTATCACTTATTTAAATATTATTCTCTAATTTACTGGAAAAAAAATAGAAAAAACAAAGGGCTTTACGTCATCTTGCAGTTTCTGAACAAGTAGTAAAAAAACTCTTTTCCATCGCATTAGCGACTGTCTGTAATCATCATTGCTGTAGCAGAAAATGAACAATTTTGCTAGTGGCTCCAGGGAAAAAAATATATACAAGTCAAAATCGTGGACAGCTGAACGGAATAGGCATTCTGATATTGCAATACCATGCCTGTGCAGCAAACGAGTAAATCTCCTAATACAAACAAGGATAAGTTGTAAAGTGCCGGGCTGTAATGAGGGTCAGATTGTAAGTATGTAAAACATTACAGTCATCAGCTTGTTTCTGAAAACTGAGCTCCACTTGCGTTTCAGACATTTACGCCAGACAGCTTGCAAGTACTTCTTCTGATTGCTCTTAGTACAAACTATTAGGCTGAACAATATTGCAAAGTCCCATGTCCAGATGCCACTTGGTGTACTTTCTGCAAGAATCGAGGCATTGCTTCATCAGTCAGCAAGATAAGCCTAAAGTCTCACTGGAGGTGTGAGTAACGTGCCAGCCAAGCTTGTCAAGTGCTACCTTGTCTCGGATATCAGCCTCAGAGTTCTCAACCACTTTTTATGCAAACATGCATTTTCAGAAGCAAGTATAAGTTAATAACTTGTAATTTTATTAGGTGTATTTCACAACATTATTTATTTATTTTGCATTACTAACTGCTATGCAAACTGTTAGGGTACGATGATGCAGCACTATAATAACGGCTTCACAAATGAATGCCAATACTGTATTTGCGGTAACGATTGAAGCGCCAGCGCACCTATTAATTTTATAGCAGTAAATGGCTTTTTGGATTACTAGTAAGCAGCTTTCCAAGTTTGTGACACTGAATTACTTTATTTTTGTTTTTACTTTGGTGGAAAAATGTGTTTTTCTTTACTGTGCACCTAGCTACATGTCCGAAGAATGCCCCAGTATTAGGAGGAAGTTAATGGCACAAGTGTTGCATAAGCATGCATGTTCTGGGCAATAGTGTATGCCATTGTTGATTAACTTTAAATCTCAATGACAATTATAAATTTTTAGGAGCAAAGGGGGCAATACAGAATCGGTACTGTAATGTTCTGCACCACCTGCTTCTTTATAGGCTCTCAAATGTTTTGCTCAACATACAGGGGGAAACCTGATGGTGGAAAGGCTCAGAAGTGGAAATAGTTATTAAATATTACTTTAATTCTCTTGGAAAGGTAAACAGCAGGCTTTCTGTCAGGGTGCCTGTTATGAACAAGTAAGAAACTTTAATGTATAGCATTGCTGTCTGACTGAAATATTTAGTAATTTACCAGTAAATCAACCATTTTGCTATGTGTTGGGCAAAAATATGAGGCAAAATAAAAGTTCTACAAAATCAGACACATTTGAGGGTATGCTTTTTGTCAAAGTATGTTCCTTCTAATCCCATCTTTTACTAGGGTTGGAGCAAAATTGCAAGGCAAAAATCAAGGACAGTTGAGCTAAGATGAACACTAACTGTAAGACAATTAGTTATTGTTCAGCATAAACTTAATTTTGTGTTGTGTAACTTCATGCTTAGCAAGCAATGTCTTTTTGGCTTTTCCCAGTTAGGGGTCACCACAGCGGAATTCCGGTCTGCTAATGATTGGCAGTGGATTTTTACTGTGCCAAGGTGCCAGCCCGACGCCCAACCTTCATGGAAGGCACACCCACATGCACGTCTTTATCATTTACGCAGCTACAGGGAAGACATGCAGACTCCACACAGAAGGAACTTCAGCTGAGGATCGAACCGAAGAACCTCTTACTGTGAGGCAGCAACACTAACTGCTGCACCACCGCAGCCAGAACTTCATGCTTAGCATGGGAAACAAAATGATTTCAGCTTCCTTCTTTTCCCTTGCTTAGCTATCATTTAATTTCATTGTAACAGGTGAAGAAACCATTTGCCCATTGCATTTTATTTACCTGCTGTTTGAGATATGACAAATACAAGGCAACAGTGCGTCAAGGCAGAACTTCTGGGTTTTTTTCTAGTTGTTTGATATGTCTAGTGAAGTACATCCTAAAGGGAGCATTATGCTGAATAATTAGGCTAATCGATGATGAATCTACAGAAATATTGAATTCTCTTGATTTGAATGATATTCACTTTGGAAAATAACACTACTGAGTAAGATTTTCTGACTACTGTTAATCAGGAAGATAGGGAATTGTCACCCAGTGATCCAACATCCCTATCATTTTCATTTTGAAGTAGAATGTTGTTTATGCTGTATGCTTGGGGAGGGGATTGCCTACCAAATCTGACAGTACTGACATTTTTTGCATTTAATTTCAGCCCATTTTCACTCCAACAGTTATTTAAACATGTAAGGTCTTTCAGAAGGGTTAGAGCATTGGAGGGGGGACTTGACAATAAAAATAAAGATGCCAACAAAAGAATAATCTGGCACAAATGCAAATGAATCAAACACAGTCCATCAATAAATATTTATTTGTTGTTCCTCTTGATAGCCAAGTTGGATTGTATTTTTCTGCACACTGCTGGGGCTGTGACCAACTCCAGTGGGGTCACTAAACACCACCCATCACTACCACCAAATTGGTGGTTTAGTGAGGTCCTTGGATTGGCCCCACTGGAGTTGGCAAACAATCAGACTTGACTATCCTGAAGAACAGCAAATAAATATTTAATATTTACTATGCATGGAATCAGTTTGATTGGCTAGCCTTTGTGCAGAGCTATCCTTTCATTAGAATGTTCATTTTTATTACTTAACTTTTTTCCTTTGATGGTTTGAAGGCAGTTGGTTTCTCTGTGGGGACTTAATAATAGCTCCTAGTTTGCATTCATCTTCAAGTTTAATTAATAAACTTAATTAGCCTGAAGTCTTTGTTTCGAATTTGGAGATCATAAATGAAAATGCTGAAAAGAGGTTCCAACACTGAGCTCTAGGGGACATCATTGATTACTTTTGTACTTACTGATGAGGCACCTGCCACTTGAACTGCATGAGTTCTGTAGAGTAGCCAGTTTGCTCTCCAGCTTACCAAAAAGGGGTTTATTTTTAAGGTGTTAGGCTTACTTACAATGCCAGCATGGGGGTATGGTATCAAACACCTTGACCGAGTGAAGATGCACAATATAAACAACATGACCATTGTCTGCAGCCTGTGTTGCCTTCTCAAATATGTTAACCTAATTCATTATGAAGGATCTTACCTGGATAAAGACAAACTGCTCAAGTCAAGTGTAACGGCATTTTTAATATCATTGTTTATAAATTCTGTTATAATATATTCCATGACTCATTAGACCGATAAGTTTGCAATCCCAAGGGTGGTCATAGAGACTCCACTGTAGAGTGGCATCATAACTGCAGTGTGCAAAACTTCAGGGACAAAACCTGTATGAAAACTTAAGTGAAACAGTTTGAGGAGTGGCTTTTCCAGGGCTTGTTTAGTACTGTGTATTACACAATCAGGTAAACTGTCAGGCTTCATGAAATAAGTATTTTTAGACTTTGAAAGCACCTAAAGTACATGTTCCTCTGTGATAAAGGGGAGGGGGTTAGAGGATTCTGGGCTATGTGGGTCTTGGAAAGAAATTTCTGAGGAAATATTAGCAATTAGCACTAGATGTTGGCTAAAATATTACCAAAGTCTACTGCATCTGAATGGGGGTACCATTTTGAATAAGTTTAGAACAGTGTTGGGTTTTATTCTTTATTTCCCTTCAGAACTAAAGAACAAGAATTTATGGCTGTCCTTATTTTCAAATGTTATCCTATGTTTATGGGCTGTTTTGGTAAACATAATAGTATTTTTCATATGATCATAGGAGCATAGGAGATTACTAGGCTATTGACCCGGAGGTCACTTTAAGCCTATCCATTTCATTCCAATGTAATACCATAAAAATGGTAGTCAATACCCAGAATTGCATTTAGTGATGAATGCCCATGTCCAAGATGGTCGTGGGCACTATTCCCAGTAAGAATTTATGGTGCCCCATCCACTTGTCCAGGTTCCTCTTGAACAGCGTCATAGAGGTGCTGTCTTTCACATGAATTGGTAACCTGTTCCAAACACTCACTGGGTGATAAATCTGTCTCTCCAGCATGCCCTATTTAAGTCACAGGTCATATTTAGGTCCCTGGAATGGTAGCCCTAGGCCTGTTTGATTTATGCATATGCAGCAGGTTCATTATGGTTGTGTCTTGGACTGCTCTGTAGGCCAGGCATAAGTCTACCCTAAAGTCTGTACAATACACAGTATAGTGAAGGGACTTTAGTCAGTGTGTGTAAGGCATGTGCTGGAGCCCCTTGGTCTTCTTTCTTAGAAATCTCTGAGGTCTCTCTAATGGCTGCAGGTGCTTAGTACAGTACATGCTGAATGGGGCATTATACTCAATTATGGGCCGGATAAATGCCAAGTATAGGTGGAGTTATAATCAGTTATGGGCTGGATAAGTGCCGAGTATAGGTGGGGGTTATAACTTCTTTTGCTCTCGAGGCAATGCCTTTACTAATCAAGTGTGCTACATAGACAGCTTTCCTTACTACAGGAGACACATGGTGGTCAAAATTAAGGTTGCAGTCAATGTGCAATCTCGAGTCCCTTACCATTTCATGAGTACTTATGGTATTGTTGTTTTGATAGTGTGAGGGGACATTGTTTGTGCTGAAGGGAATGATGATGCCTTTCTTTGCATTCAGTTTGAGACCATGACTAAATACACCAGTTGTTGGTCTGCATGAGACTCTCCTGGAGTATACTGACATAATTTGGGGATTCAATGATGGCACATAGTTTGCAGTCATCTTCAAACTTGCTCAGACACAACCCCTTAGTTTTGGCCTTAACTTCTGAGAAGTATATACCAAATAATAGAGGACCCAGCACTGACCCCCTGTGGCACCCCGCTGATAACCTGTCTGCTGGTTGATGTGGAGTCATCCACTTTGATAGTGTGTGTCTGGTTTGTGAGCCAGTTGGCAACCCATCTTACAATGAAGGGGTTTGCATTCATTTTGCTAAGTTTAATATTAGTACCTGAATGTGGGTTTGTGTCAAAAGCCTTTGCCAGGTAGAGGAATGCTATGTGCACAGATTTCCCCTCGTCATTGGCCTTTGTCATATTTTCAAAGAAGTCCACCAGATTTAGCAGGCAGGACCTATCCTTCATGAAGCCAAATTGGGTAGGATCCAGGGTTTGTTGGTCAACTATGTGTTTATTTATGAGTTCCGTAATGATATGTTCCATGGCCTTACAGATGAGGCTGGTCAGGCTTACTGGTCTGTAATTCTTTGGGTCTGTTGTTAGGTCACCTTTGTGGAGGGGAATAACATTTCCTCTTCTCCATTCAACAGGAACAAAGCTTGTGGTTAGGCTTTGATTGAAAAGGGTACTAAGTGGTAATGCTAATTCATGATTTAGCATGTTTAGAATACAGCCTGGGATGTTATCTGGTCCAGTAGAGGCTGTATTTTTTTGCCTTGGACAAAGCTTTGATCATCTGCTTCTTCAGATATGTAGTGTGGGGGGAGTTTGGAGAAAGGTTTGTTGTAAGTTACAAGAGGATAAGAGAGTGCAATTTTTACCAAACATGTCTTCTACCCATTCCTTTCAACCTCTTAGCATAGGAGACAAACACATAAATAATGGGGGGGACAAAGGCATAAAAATACGGACAGTTTTTAAATAATGCTCTTGCAAATTAAAAAAAAATATATAGAATGACAGGTTTTACATTAGGATGAATTTTCTGAAAGAAATGAAGTCTGAATCTCAAATGTCTGTCATTATTTTCTGACTTTTGTCCTCAAAGATTTGGCAATCATTTGCCAAAAATCACAATTTTTATGAGTAAAAAAGCAAAAATCTGGACATTCTGTGAAAATCTGTACAGTTGAAAAGTATGCCGCTACCAGGTTTGCTATCTCTGTGGGGGTTAGTGTGCGTGATAACATTGGCCACTAGTTCTGCACATGCTTGGGGTCCTACCCTTTACAATATGTACATACCTTGTAAAAGGCTTTATGGCTATCTTTGGCTGTACTTGCTAAGTTTCTCTCAAAGGAGCCCTTAGAGAATTTGACAAGTTGTCTTATTTGCCTGTTGAGGCTGAGGAGGGTGCTTTTCCATTCTTGCGGCCTTGCCTTTCTTTTCTTGGATGGCAACTTTTTGTATTTATTTTAAATTCTGTTGATGCTGAATGTCCACTCATGGTAGCTTGTTTTTACTTGAGTCTATGGCTTTGATTCTTTCTGGTATGGCCGAGTTTATACACTTATGCAAGTGACTATAAAGGGCTTTATTGTAAGCTTCAGCATAGTTACTACTTCCAGCTTGGGGCGGGCCTTGGAATGCATTTAGACTTTCATCAAGGAGGGGTATGGTTTGTCTTGGTGATGTTTTTTAGTCTGATTTCACTCTTTGTGAGTTCTGACATTAGTGGCAGCTTGAAGATGACTGATTTGTGGTCAGTTTTAACTAATGAGGGTCTGACAGTTGCAGCTGTGCATATGTTTGACATATTGGTGAAGATGAGATCCAGAATGTTTGTTCCCCTTGTCAGGGTATGGACAATTTGTTCCAGAGCATTTGACTTAAAGCTAAGGAACTTTTGTGCTAGCAAGTTAGGGCTAGCATAGGTTTCCCAGTTGATAGTGGGATAATTGAAATCCCCCATAAGCAGTGTGTTCAGTAAAATTTGGGTTGTCACCAGTTTGATCAAGCAGGCTTCATGGGCGTGGTGACTCATGGTGGGGCATCTATAACTGGCTATGACTAATGTGGGGGGGGGGTCTAACTCACCATAACCTGGACCTGTAGTAACTCCATGGAGTTGTCCAGTCTAACTAGATGGGGGTGACTTTATCTGTAATCTAGATTGAAATACCGCCTCATTTGGTTTTGACATGTTCATTTTGTGGTCTAAAGGTGTGGAAGGCATTTTAGCCTTGTAAGGCCAGGGCACGCTCTGAGGCCTTGAACCAGGTTATTATGACTGCACAGACATCTACATCTTCTAGTAATAGAAGTACTTCCGGGAGTGCAATTTTTGGTTTAAACTCCTAGCATTTAGCAGCATGACTCTTATTTTCTTCTGATTGGTTATTGTCATGTCAGTAATGTTGTTTTCAAGACCTTGCCAATGAAAGGCACTATGGTAGAGGCAAAAGCCTTTACCAGCAGCCAAAAGTGTAGAGGTGCTAGGTAGGTGCAAACCATTTCTGGCAAAGCAGTGAGGTTTATTACCATGGCTTCCCAGGCTGACAGGAACTGGATCCCCTTTGAATGACACCAAAAACTGAGCCAATTATTGAAATCAATCATTTTTGTTTATACTGTGGCATCATTCTAGATGAGGGTAGCATGCTGCTTAAGATTAGGGACATACCTGCCTAGGACACATACTCAGAGAGCTCAAACATGTCTCTCTTCATATAGTCCTGTGAGGTACATCTCAGGTCATTCACACCAAATTGAACTATGACAGTGTCATAACGGTACTTGTTGCTGAGAGACCTGAGTGCATGTGTGATCTGATGAATCTTGGCACTGGACAGGTAGCTGACTGTGACTTTCTCCTTGTCCTACCTGGTTAGTAGGACATCTGTGTGTCTCATTACTGAGTCTCCCATGACAAGAAATTTTTTTTTTTTTGAAAACAGCTTTATTGAATTATCACTTGTGTCACAGGGAAATGTACATTCATATAAAAGTAATCAAACTATTAACATAAACATAATACTTCATATATATATATATTGCTATATGTCATATAAGCTAAGCAATATTACATGAATTATTCAATTCTTGCTTTTTTTTTTAAAACAAGAAACATCTTCATTAAACCATCAGTGTTACTCCTTACTGGCTTGGTGGGTGAGAAACTGTTGTTGCTATGTGGCATGTGTGCTGTGGGGACTCTGTTAGTTGTAGCAGTCCTGTATTTTGGAGGTCTGGTGTTTCGGTAAGTTTTTTGAGTGAACCTCTGCATATGTGGATTTACGTGTTTGATGCGTACTATGTGTATGAGTAATGGTGCTGTGTGAATATGTAGTTGTAGTTGAGCTAACAACCTTCTCCGTGTTACTGTTTTGAGTGAGAGAGAGAATGGATTGTAGTTTCTTGGTATAAACATCTCACCCTCTGATTTCAAGTTTTAATGTCATATTTCTGTAACTGTCATTAGCATGAGGGGTTTTGGATCCTATATATATATATATATATATATATATATATATATATATATATATATATATATTTTTTTTTTTTTTTGCTTAAAATATTTTATTAAAATTTTTGAAAATGATTACAAAAGTGGCAAGAACTGAAATGTAATATAATATATGAATAAATTATATCATGTTTTACAGAAACAAATATATAACTGTTTACAAAATGTAGAGTAAGCCTGAGACTGAATGATTAAAAAATGAAACAAGACAAATATAAGAAGACAAAAATAAGAAAATTTAATAACAATGTATGATGATTAATTAGCTGAAGAAAATGATTCAGTAAGGGCCAAAACCTTCAACCATGGATGTGAGGATGCTATGGCGTGGCATCTGTCACCCCATAGATTGTTAGGGTTAATTCTGCTGTATAATTTAAGGAATATTTTTCTCTTATTGTAAAGTTTATGTTGCAAGGAGCAAGTGATTTGTTTGTGAATTCCAGATTATATTTTGCTCTGTCTGGAAATGCCAGCATTTATCAAAATAAGCATAGCACTCCTTTGTGAAGCTACCTGTCATGTCATCTTTGGAGCTGATGCTGCTGCAAGTGAATTTTTTTAGTGGGGTGGAATAAGTAGGACAAGAGTACAGCTAAGTTCTAAAACTTTCTAATGACAGCATCACTCCTGCAGCTCAACTCTCACCCCAAGGGAATCCAATGACTTGTACAGTTATTACCATTGGGGACTTGATGGCCAAGTGTTAGGATTTGAGTTCCTTACATTCAGTTCAAGCTTAGACTTGTGGTGGTATTTGACAAATTGTTTAAATTTGCAGAGTAATGTCCTTATAGTCTTTATTATTATATTATATTATATTAAATTGTATTCTATAAGTGAATTTTGAAGTAAATGAAAGTTATGGCATATTACATGCTACAGTTTGCCAAACCTGATATTTATCTTTGAAAAAAAGTAACGTAACTACTACATTCAGTATGGGTATTTTTATTGTTGCTTGTTTTTGTGAATATTTAGAAGATCACAAAGGACAGGGTAATTTGAGGCCTTATAAGTTAGGCAGAGGGCACCCACAGGAGTTTTTATGAGACAGAAAACAGATGCACAGGACATATCGTTTAGGCCCTTGAGTCTGTTAGTGGGAAAACACTGTGACCTTTCAAGTTGGATCATGTTCTTGGTCAGGTGCATGTTGAAAGCAGCATTATATTTATTTATTTATTGCCTAATAAGGCAGGTGAAGAGAGAAAAAATAATATAACTTTACCTTGAACATGGATCCTTGGTAATCTGTTTGGGTAGGTAGAAGGATTTTCTAACAGCCATAAAGACGTGGTTGCAGGATAATTCATTGCATACAAAAGTGCCCAGATCTCTATTAATTGCACTGACTTTGAGGGGTTACCTTCTGTATGGCAGGTATGAGGGTGCTTAGATTTGCAAATGACACAATATTGCACTTTTTGCATTACTCTTACCCCATAGTCCTGGCATGATGTGTTTATACATAACAGACCATCTTGAATCATTTGTGGGTCCACTAGAGAGTTTGTGATAACTTTAAGTTTGCCATCATCTGTGAAGCTGATAAGCCAATAACCCATGACATTAGCTTGGGTATCGGATAAACAGAAGCTGAGTCAGAGCACAAAGTCCTGTGAGACTCCATGGATAAAAAGTATTTTGGTGGAGACAGTGCCCCCAGTCTTGAGTCAATGGACTTTGTCTGGGCACTAGTTAGTTCTACAGCAGGTAACATATAGATTTACTTTAGTCTGTCAATATGACTGAGTGTGGGATAGTATCACAGGCTTTGGACAGAGCAATGTGTGTTGTTTGTAGGGTTTTGTCCTTATCTAAAGCCTTAGTGATTTTTTTAAAAGAAGCTCACTGGCTTAGTCAGGTAGATTGGCAATTCACAAACCTAAACTGATTAGGGCTGAGAGATTTTTAGGTTGCCAGTATCTTTGTTTATGAAGTCTATAGTGATATGTTTCACAATCTTTCAGACAAGTCTAGTCAAGCTTGGTAATCTATAGCTGCTAGCATTAGTGGTGGGGCCAACTTTACGAAGAACAGCCGATGCTCTTCTCTATATGTCTCACATGAACACATTTAACAGTATGTCTGAGGTACAGTGCTTCATGCTGGCAGGGAAACACCCTGGCATTGTTGGCCACACAGAGCTAGTGTATGTACCTCTGAGAGCTGGGAGGTTAGATGTATAATTTAATATTGCAAGAAGTAAGTAAAGACAACATGCTATTTCTACTGTCTATATTTATAAAAAGACATCTTCAAAGTTTTCAAGCTAATGCTCTTTCCTACATATTTTAAACCTAACAAATTAAAAATGCATTCCAATTGAAGTTTTGCCTGAATAGCAAGTAAAGCAAAGATTAAAGGTAGCAAATAATACAAAATAACGATATACTGTGTAGATAATTTAATTTTGTATTATATGTAACATATAAACCGGCAACATTTAACACAAGTCTACATTTGACATTTTTAACCAAACTTGCTGAACATGGAAACGTTGAAACTAATCACTTTCAGACTGTGACTACATAGACTAGATACCTTGCAACAGCTGTTTTCACTATCAAAATGTAACAAGTTTGTAGTTGGTGCTTAGCAACTAAAAGAAATAAACTGTATGAGACTGCAGTAGATCAACTGTCACTAACTATATTCCCAATTCCACCTTTCAGAATAGTTCCAACCTCCATTCCAATCAATATTCATAATTCCTATTATTTTTGGTCATTGCCTTTATTTTGACCAACCTTTTAAGACTTCTTACAAAGTTTGTTTATTCAGTAATCTTTGAGAGGGCTGTTTGACAAAATTATACAGTATATAGTTAGGAAAGCTTTCATAATTCTTGGTTATGTGCAGGAGTTCATACATCTTCAGTTAAAAAAAACTTTACAGATACAAAGAAAGTTGCACAATACATGTGAAAGGTGGTGAAAATATTTCCATTCTCCTTGATGTCCAATATGAAATACACATTTAATGTTTATTTGGGCTATGGGTCTGTGTTAGACGACTGAAGTTTCAGAACTTCAAAATTCATATGATCTAGACAATATAGTCGAATTTTTGAAACTTCGAACATAAAATAAAAAAATTAAAAAAAAATAAAAACAATTTTTTTTTTTTTACATTTTTTTGCAGGGAGGCAAGTCCCCCCTGCACTCCCACACCACCTGCAAATTAAATAGACCAAGTCCAAGATCATACTACAGTAAGGAAAAGGGTAAATTTCCTGATCTGCGCTGTACCACAATCTCCATTCAAAACGTTGAGTTTCCAGACTTCGATCATATGGTCCAAACCATATGAATTTCAAAGTTTTGAAACTTCACTCGTGATGGGAAGCTGTGTGTAAAACAGACAAATGGTGATCGCACTGGTCTTTTGTTGGTCTGATATATATATATATATATGTATACACACATATATATATATATATATATATATACACACACACACACATATACATATATATATATATATATATATATATAATTTTATAAACACACACACACATATATATATATCTATATATATCTTTATATCTATATATATATAATATATATATATATATATATATAGTTTCATAGGTAGGTACTAGGCTATTGGTCCTAGTGCCTATATAAGCCTAGCCAAAAAGGTACCCTGGCTTTCGCCACCCAAGAAAATTATTTTCCTGTGCCCATGTCGAGCAGAGCCACAGAACTGATCCCTGGGGTGAATTTCCTATTTCCCATCCAATCATAAAAATTTTTCTTGAAGAGTGCTAATGAGGAGCTCTGTTTGACATGGATAGGTGATGTGTTCCAGAGTGTGGGAAGTCTCTGGGACAGGAATATATCCCTCCATCATGTTCTGTTTATTGTGGTGACAAGGTTTAAGTCCCTAGAGCGTGTAGCTTGGAGGGATTGGGATTTCTTTAAGTGGAGCACGTCCAACAGCTCTGGGTTTTACATAGCTTTGTATGTTAGGCAGAGATCACCTCTGAGTAGGTGAGATGCAACAGAGTAAAGCTGAAGTTTTTTGAGACAGTCTGCATAGGGCATCTGTTTGAGGCCAGTAATCCTCTTTGTGAGGTATTTCTGCGGCCTTTCCAGTTGTTGTAGATGTCTTGGGAGGTACATACCAAAAGGGGCATTGTACTCTGTGATGGGTCTAATGAGTGATGAGTAGAGGGGAACAATGACCTCTTTTTTTCTGGATGAAAAACCTTTTGTGATGAGGTGTGCAACGTAGAAGGATTTAATGACCACTGTGGCGATGTGATTATTCAAGGAGAGACTACTGTCCACGTGTCCCAAGGTCTCTTATCACACTTTCAGTGTTAACAACAGATGTCAACATTATACAAATAAAACATCTATCTGTTTAAATCATAATAAAAGTAGCAATGTACTATCAAACCCAGTTCCGTGCTGCGAACCAAATGGTTAATTCCATTTTTTGCAAAGAGAATTAAACTCTAGACATCAGTTTATATTGTGCCATGAAGTTGAACTAAAAGTCCGAACTATGAAAGAATTTAAGTTTTAAAAATATGTGTACCAAAATAAGTACCTGTCCCATCAGAAGTCAGTAATTAAAACCAAAAATTGCAGACTTCGATTAAGTTAGTCCATTAGTTAGTCATATTAGGCAAAGAAACTCTAGTAGTTATCATAAACAGCCTTTTCAGATCAGATGGTAGTGTGCTCCTTGTATCAGGAGAATAAAAAGTGAATGATGTACTGCTACAGTGTAGTAAATTCAAAGGTTAAGCTCAAAAAATATGCAAGATGTAATAACAACCAGTATGCCTACATACCAACCCTAAGCATAGAGTATAATGATGGATTAAGCAGGAACATGGGGGGCTGACCTGGAAGGTAGCTGGTGCTAAAACCCTGCTAGATGGACTATCTATCCTAAAAGTAAAAAAAGAAGGAAAAGTATGTGTGTGTGTGTGTTGCCAGAGGAGTGTATACATGTATCAGGCTCTAAAAGAGTTGGAATTGTGAGAATTAGAATGCTATCTTAAGTAACTCTTAAGTTTAAGTAAACTTGAGATGTTGCAGTTCTCGTTCAGACCTGGTGGTTGGAATGCATTCAGTTTTAGTTGCCATTCTAATTTAAAAACTGTGATCTTTGTTTATCATCCTATTTACAAAAAAAAACCCACCCTGTAATTCATTTTCTACATTTTTTCACCAGCAACATCCATAACAAAAAAAAGATCGAATAGTTAAGGGCCAGTTGATTTGAGCAGCTAGAATGTGCAGCACTGACCTTCACTTTTTGACATGTTTTCTAGTCGTGACTACCCAGGCCCACTGATTGAAGAGCTTACAATAGAGGTTACAAACAAGAGACTTAATGGATTTGATACTACTAATGTAGTAACAGTGTGCCTGCAGTTACAGATCCCTTGGGCACATCAGATCTGACTCTTACTTCCGTGCTAGTAACAGACACAATTAACAAACACAATTTCCACCTTTCCAGTTTCATAACATCTTTTAACATGGATTCAAAGTACATTAGTTCCATGTTGTACAAAAACTGGCACTTTATCACCAGCAACAGCTTTCTTTTAGAAAAATTGGGTGAAAAGCCTTTTATTGTTTTCAGGAGAGGGAGGAATTAAAAAATATACTGGAAACCAAAAAACAATTTGACTTCTTCTCTCGTCAGAAAGGCACTTTCATTTGTGGAAACTGCAATTGGTGTAGATGTCTTAGGACAGGGAATGCAGTCCACTTGAATGGTAGAAAGCTCATTAGTCAACATAAAGTTAACTGTAATACAAAATTCATAGTTTACCTGGCTACCTGTACTTGCTGCTCAGCCTATTACATTGGCAAAACAGAGCGTAAATTCAAAGAGAGAATTTATCAGCACATGTATGCCATTAAAAAAGGTAGGGAGGACAGTGCACTTTCTAAGCATATTTTACAAAACAAAGATCACAGTTTTTATTTTTGCCATTATAATGCTGGAAACGAAAGAATTAGAATGGCAACTAAAACTGAATGCATTCCAACCACCAGGTCTGAACGAGAACTGCAACATCTCAAGTTTACTTAAACTTAAGAGTTACTTAAGATAGCTACGACGTTATCTTGAGTTCCTCAATCACATTCTAATTCTCACAATTCCAACTCTTTTTCGACCTGATACATGGTATACACTCTCTCTGGCACACACATACACATACTGGATTTTCCTTATTTGTATACTTTTAGGATAGATAGTCCATCTAGCAGGGTTTTAGCACCAGCTACCTTCCAGGTCAGCCCCCCATGTTCCTGCTTAATCCATCATTATACTCTATGCTTAGGGTTGGTATGTAGGCATACTGGTTGTTATTACATCTTGCATATTTTTTGAGCTTAACCTTTGAATTTACTACACTGTAGCAGTACATCATTCGTTCTTTCCAGTTCGGACTTTTAGTTCAACTTCATGGCACAATATAAACTGATGTCTAGAGTTTAATTACTTTCAGTGTTAAGTAGACTACTGCCTATGTGGTAGTTCATGGGTACAGAGTTTTTACCAAAGTGGATGACAATCACTTTTTGGCATTGAGCTTGGGGCCATGACTTTGACACCAGACATCTGTCTCAGTGAGGCCCTTTTGTAGGATGTCCACATCGTTAGGAGTTTTGATTATGACTCCTAGTTTGCAGTCATCTGCGAACTTCGTTAGCCAAAGACCTTCTGTGTTAGCCTGTACTTCAGAGAAGTAGATACCTAACAGGAGAGGACCCAGGACTAAACCCTGTGGTACTTCACTTGTCATTGGTCTGAAGTCTGATTTGGAGTCTACTACTTTCACATTGTAGGTTCCGTTAGTGAGCCAGTTGGCAACCCATCTTGTGACATATGGATTTATACCAAGTTTAGTGAGTTTACCTATAATTCCCGAGTGGGGGATGGTGTTGAAAGCCTTGGTAAGATCTAGATAGGCTGTGTGAAGCCATTTCTTTCAGAGGGAGAAGGTGCAGTGAAGCTATTTATACCATCCCGTAAGAGGTTATAATCTGCTTTGTAGAAGTTTTTTTAGTTTAGTTGCTGCTGGGCACCTAGACAACAATTTCTTCCTCTTAAGATCAGACAGGAGTCCCCGTGGACTATGATGTTTGCAGATGACATTGTGATATGTAGTGAGAGTAGGGAACAGGTTGAGGAGACCCTGGAGAAGTGGTGATATGCTGTAGAGAGGAGATGAAGAAGAGAGTACAGGCAGGGTGGAGTGGGTGGAGAAGAGTGTCAGGAGTGATTTGTGACAGACGAGTACCAATAAGAGTGAAAGGGAAGGTCTACAAGAGTGTAGTGAGACCAGCTATGTTATATGGGTTGGAGACCGTGGCATTGACAAAAAGGCAGGAGTCAGAGCTGGATGTGGCAGAGTTAAAGCTGTTAAGATTTGCACTGGGTGTGAGGAGGGTAGACAGGATTAGGAATAAGTATATTAGAGGGTCAGCCCAGGTTGGACAATTTGGAGACAAAGCCAGAGAGGCGAGATGTCATTGGTTTGGACGTGCTATGGAGGGATGCTGGGTATATTGGGAAAAGGATGCTAAGGATGAAGCTGCCAGGTAAGAGGAAAACAGAAAGGCCTAAGGTAAGGTTTATGGATGTGGTGAGAGGGGACATGGAGGTGGTTGGTGTGATGGAGCAAGATGCAGAGGACAGGAAGAAATGGAAACAGATGATCCACTGTGGCAACCCCTAATGGGAACAGCCGAAATTAAAAGGATTGTAAAGCCTGTTGATGGCAGTTGTCCATCAGGGAGGTATGCTCTTCTTTGAGGAGTTTGTTTTGGTCCCATCAGGTACATCCAAGTCAATCCAGTTACACATGTGTTTGTATAAAGCATTGGTGTAGAGCTCAGCATAGTTGCTATTTCTGTCAGAGGGAGAAGGTGCAGTGAAGGTATTTATACCATCCTGTAAGAGGTTATAATCTGCTTTGGAGAAGTTTTTTTAGTTTAGTTGCTGCTGGGGGGGGTAGGTGTGATAGTTACTTTGAGACTGATTTGTGGTCAGATCTCACCAAGGAGGACCTCACAGTGGGGGTGTTACAGTGGTTCTTCATATTGGTGAGCACCAGATCCAAGATGGCACCCCTTGTGCGGGTGTCAACCAGCTGGTCCAGAACATTGGCTTTAATGAAGTCTAGGAACCTTTGGACAAATGAGTTTGAGCATGATTAATTTACCCAGTTAATGGATGGGTAGTTAAAGTCACCCAAAACCATGGTGTTTGGATGTATCTTGATAAATTCAATTAAATCCCAAATAGGCAGAGTGGATTTCCTGATTCATGGAGTGGGTCCTTTAGCTGGCAATGACTTGAATAGGGGTCCTGCCAACAGTTAATTGCACTTGAAGTGTCTCCAGAGAGTCATACTGTTTAACCAATCTGGAGGTGTATTTACCTTTAATGAGTATTGATACACTGCCTCCTTTAGTTTTCATTCCTTCAGTTTTAGGTCCGAACATGTGGAAGGAGGTTTAACCTGGTATGGCTGGGGTGCTCTCCACAGCCTTGAACCAGGTCTCTGTGACTGCACAAATGTCTGCGTTTTTCAAGGTGAGGACAGCTTCTAGTGACTGCAGTTTCATGTTGAGACTCCTAGCATTTAGCAGCATAACCCTGAGGTTGTTTTTAGATGGAGTTTTTATGTTGGGGAATTTTGCTCTTGAGACACTGCCTAAAAAAGGCACTATGGGGGTGGCAAGTGCCTTAGCCAGTAGCCGAAATCTCAGGAGTGGCAGATGAAGACCATCTCTGGCAAAGCATCGAAGTCTGTCAATTGTGTCATCCCACGCTGACAGATAGTGGTTCCCCTTAGAATGACACCAGAACCTTTGCCAATTACTGAAGTCAATCATTTTCTGTTTGTATTGAGACATCATCCTAGGTGAGGTTAAAATGTTGCTTAAAGCTAGGGACATACCTGCCTGAGACACACAATCCAAGAGCTCAGTCATGTCTCTCTTCATATAGTCCAGAGAGGTACATCTCAAGTTGTTCACGCCAACATGGACTATGACAGAGTTATAACAGTACCTGTTGTCGAGAGACTTGAATGCATGTGTGATATGGTGTATCCTGGCACCTGACAGCTGACCGTGACCTTTTCCTTATGCAGCCTGGTGAGAAGGACATAATTTTGTCTCACGATGGAATAACCTATGACTAATATGTTTGATTTTGCGTTTTCCCTTAAGGGTTTGACTGGTGAGACACTGGTGCATGAGCTATTATGTGTAATGTGTTCTGCAGAGGAAGTATTATGTGTAGCATGCTTGTGTTTGTGTTTTGGAGATCTCTGGTGTTTAGTTATGTTTCTGATGAGCACCTCCGCATATGTAGGTATATGTAATGTAGGTTTGGGTGGAGTAGGAGATGAGGTGTGCATGCTGGCAACCCACTCATTGTTATATGTACTAACTGATGTGTGAGAGAGCATGGATTCAAGGTTCTTAATATAGTTGCATCTCTCACACTTTGTGCTTGTGAGGACTTGGAGTAGACGGTTGTGGGTGAACATGAGACAGTTACTACACTGTCTTCAGATGTCCATGCCGACCAAGCTGGCTAGAGAAACTGTGTGAAATTGTCCATCCATAGTGATAGGTAAATGTATACGATCAGGAAGAGAGGTCATACTTAGCAATGGCTGGTGGGTGAGAGGTGTGTTGGTACCTGAGACTAGGCTACGTGTTCCACCTGACAGTAGAGTATGGCCACAGGAAACCTCTGACTGTTCCATTGCTTCTCAGCTACTTCTATATCGTAGTGAGTGCACAATCCCCAGTGCAACCAGCTTTCCACATTATTGTGCTCTTCAGCGTACAGGCCTTTTGCCCTGAGAAGAAGGTGTGCAACTGTTTCTGATTATTTTTTATAGTACCTACATTGTCTGTCTCTCCCACATGTTCAATGGACTTTGTAAACCAATGTGTACATAGTCTACTATCCTGGGCTCACATTATCAACCTTACATCCTTTGGGTTCAACTCACCTCTCCTGAACCATTCATGCATGAAATCTTGCTCAACATGAGGTTGTTCTGGGAGATCGCCATACTTGCCATTATACTTATGGCTTTTCCACATTCTTTTCTTCCTCATCTGATCACAATCATTCACAGTCTGATTTTTGTCTTCTTCTGGATTGATTTCCATTCCTGTTTGCCCCCTGAATTTTTCTGCAAAACTAAGTAGAGAGGTCATCTTAGACATCATCTCCTTATGTTTTAAAACTTTCATTGTGTTTGGATCTGATGAGGTCATCAGAAATATATGCAGTCCAATGACTGTAGATCTATATACAATGAATTTTGAGGAAGCCTATACCTCCTTCTGAGTGAGGGATATACAATCTTGGTAGACACTGATTTTTATATATCATTTGCTAAGCATGAAGCATTTTATTGTTTTTTTTTCTGTCCAACTGATCCAGTACCTTTTAGGACCAGTCAGTCACACCAAAACTGCAAGTTAAAACAGGGAGAGCAAATTGGTTGACAGCTTGACCTTCATTCCTAGATTTCAGGGCTGTTTTCCATATTAGTTTTAGTCTTCTGAAATATTCCTTCTTCTTTTGGCTTTTCCCGGTTAGGGTTTGCCACAGCGGATCACCTGTCTGCTCATGATTGGCAGTGGAGTTTTACGATGTCGAGTTGCCAGCCTGGCGCCCAACCTTCCACAGAAGGCACATACACACACACACGCACTCATGCCTGGGGCCAATTTAGAGTGTCCAATCCATCTACAGCATGTCTTTGGGATGTGGGAGGAAACCGGAGCACCCAAAGGAAACCCACGTGACCACAGGGAGGACATGCAGACTCTGCACAGACGCTACGCCAGCTGAGAATCGAACTGGGAACCTCTTGCTGTGAGAAGATAACACTATCTGCTGTGCCATTGCATAAATGTAACTTTTCCTCCCTTTCTCAATTCCTTGCCACTTTGTCCAAGGAAACATCAGTCCCACATGTTCACTCCTACTTTTCTCCCTTTGCTTTGCTGCCTTCAGCTGTTCTAAAACCATTCAGTCACTTTTCCCTCACTGAAAATTCCTGGTGCAACTATGTCATTGATCTCATCCTATCATCTCCATGACCTAATGTCATATGCTCCCATTTACCCCCCCCCCCCCACTGAGATACACACTCACAAACACTTACACATGCAGCTGCATCCATACAGACATGCACAAACCCCCAAAGCAGGGATAGCCACCTGGTGGTGTAGACCTTGGCTCTAGATGATTGTCACTATTTAAGTGACACCCTAACCACCTTGTGTAAAAAAGGGAAAAAGGGGTGATGGATGGATGGATGGATAGTTACATTTATAAAGATTCTTGGATTAAGGAGGAAGCAGTAAAAAAGTTGCATAAACATTGAGCTTAGGAGAAGAAAATTAACTTGACAGCAGAGTAATGGGGAATAGTGTGGAGTAGTGTCCTTGAATAGGAGAAATGGCTGAAACTTAGTGATCCACAAGGGAGGTTGCTATACTACTAGTATCAAACACGGAGGAAGTTTATATTGAAAAAGAAGAGTTAATTTGAGTAGGTGCTGAAGGTGTGGGAAGGTGAGGCAACAGCATTGCATATATTGTGGTATTGTTGAGTGGAAGTATATTGGGATAAGCTTCAAGAATGATCGAGGTTGGTATACCATCAGGTACCACTGCATAGTTAGAAGATCTGGATAATGGAGATAGACTAAAGGAAAGTGAAATAAAAGTATGTAGAAACAGCGGTTTGGACCATGGGAGGAAGGAGTGAAAATGCATCTCGCATCAGAATGTAAAAAGTGAGATTGGTTCACCGTACATCCCTCTGGATAAAATTATGCTTATATTAGTAGAGAGGATACTCTTTTTCTAAAGATATCAGTACAAACTTAGTTATAATAGACAAATGGTTAAAAAGTGCAGCACTTTTAACCTACTGAATGAGGCTTTATGCCGAGTGATTTCCTTCTTTGTATTTCTTTGGGGATAGTTTAAATACACTGGAATATGTAGTAAATTTTGCAGTGGGGATGTGTGTCATGAGTTGGGGGGATTGATAAATATGTACACTATCTGGAATTGTAAATGCATAGAATTCAATATGCTAGTGTTCTAAAACTTAATAAAGCTCAGTTTAAAAAAATAATTTTAGTAGGATCAAGAAATTTTACTAAATGTCATGTGATGTGCACTGCTGTGATGGTATTCAGACACCATGTGAGAGTAGCATTTTAAGTGCAGTGTCATGCTCAAAACAGAAGGTCTTTACAGTTAGTCCTTACATTCTCCTTATAACCATAGATGTTATGTTATGTCTATATCTCCCACTACACATAATTAGGAAGTTTTTTTTTGTTTCCCAGCCTTTGAAATAAGAGTAAAGACATTAATGCCAACGTGTTAGAGATGGAGGAAGTACAGAATACTGTCAATATGTGAATACTTCAGAAAGAGCTTTTTCAGCTGCTCTCAGTTTTATTTTTTGTGCATTTTGTATTGTGCCATGAGTAAGACAAAGTCCAGGACTATTTCCTAGAAAGTTATAAGGCAATTTACTCACAGCTGCAAAAGTCAGCATCCAGTGAAATTACTGGAAAATTACCATGGTACTGCAGATATAGGTGAGTATGTGTATCTGTGTGTAGAAATATGACACATAATTTAATAGAGACAGACACACAGAAATAGTTACCCTTACTGGTAAATATGCTATTTGTGAAAGGGAGATCTATTTCAGGACTCTTCCATATTCTTCCATTTTAAGGGAAAGATACAGATGCCAAAGAAGAATTTTGTAGAAGTCCCGGAGCCTGGACTGGGGAAGGAAGTTGCTGCTGATTGAAAAGAAAAATACATAGTTGCTGCTGGAGAGATAGCAAGAGAATGAGAGAGAGAAAGGCAGAGGCACAGGGTAAAAAAAAAAAACTAGGAGTAGGGGAACTGTCCCCTAAAGTGAGATAAAGTATACCATAGTTTGTGGTGCCTCCAGTGCTCTGCTGCACTTCCTTGCTATTCATACCTGTTTTATAGCCCAATCCTTAAAACAAAAAACATTGAAAAATGCTGTTATCCCTCTGTGATGTCACCAAATAGTTCATTTATCTTTGATGTTGATGATGTCGGCAGAGGGGGTACATACAGCTGCATCCATATACTTTAATGGGTGCAGCCCCATGCAAGCTCTTGCATGATGCCAGTGAGGGAATCAGTATAATTATGTGGGCAGGTATGAAATAAAATGTTTACTAAGTTTTTTATTAAGGAATTTCCCACATAATTCTAGTGAAATGGGATAGAAAACACATTGTAGCGCTTAACTTACTAAGTACCGAGGTGTATACTAAAAGTGTGACTGCATAATTTATTTTACTCCTTTACCACTTTGCTGTACCCATGGTAGGATACAAAGCATTGTACTAAAACATACTTCATACTGAACTCCTGTTCAAAATGCCATATATTTCACTCTGTGGTATAAGAATCATGAGTGACAGGCAGAGGATTTTGCCCATGAATTGTGCATTGGTCAGTGCAGTGACCAAGACATCCTTTGACTTGAGTTTGGTTTACAATATGGATATTATCTAAGTACCTGCCTGATTAGCTATGAAACTGAGCATAAGTTCCTGCTATTAGGTTACATCCAAAACTGCCATTCTAAAAGAAGAAAACAAATTTCTACAAGACAAGAAAGGAACAGAAAAGAAAAGCAGGATAACCAACCGTCACATTCATTAACGAAATAAGCAATAAAGAAGTCTACAAAAAGAAGTAAAATAACATAATACAGGAAGATGACAATTTGCATTAACTGAAATGTGTTACTAAGAAAGTACACAAACTGCTTAGTAGGCTACATTCATGTGAACGTAGAGGCAGCTATTACAGTATAAAATATACTTCTGTATTGTTCGATGTTGAACATTGAGCATTTAGATGTATTAGTGGGGTTGTCAGATAACAGATCATGCAATTAGCGCTCAGAAATTCAGTGAAAGTGAGGTGAGGGAAAGGACTAGTGAAGAATAACTTTGACTCGTGTCTGTAGTGTGCATTTGTATTCAAACACTGTGTTATACAGGCTGGACAGGTAGAAGTATATTCCCACAGAGTATGCCATGTGCAGATGCACCTCCCTCTCTGTCTCTCTCTCTCTCTCAAACACCTAGCATGTCTCCATGACAGTAGTTGTGTATAGTGTTTATCCGGACAGTAGGAGTGAACAGTACTTAGTAGACTTTTTGTACTGTACTGGCCTCATTAACCATTTCAGTATAACATCATTCATTTGCATCTCATTACATTTGTGTACTCTGGGAGTAAGTTTTCTGCTATGATACTGTTCCCAGATTCACTCTGCAGTTGCATTATAGGACAAGTTTGCTTACTGGTATGGCTATATTCATACTGTCCACTGATGCCTCTATCAGTTTATCATTACAGTTCAGCACATTACTTTACTTAGTCTGGAGGACAGACATGAATGCTTATCAGTAACTAGATATCTTACTGCATTTTTTGACAGATTTAGCAAATGTCTTAATACGCTTTCTTGCCATCTCACAGCTGTACTAGCAGGGCTATTCATGTTGGGCTTTCCAGTATGTGTTTTTATACTGGCTGCCACCTGCCCATTTGATACTTAATACTACATGTTTTCTGTGGCTCAGATAATTCATTTGTGGACATCTAGACAGTATCATCCCTTCTATTTCCACACTGGCACCATGCATTTGCATAGAATCTTCACTATTGTTCTCATTCATATCTTTTCCTCTTTGGTCAAAAGGTGCAAGCATTTGCTTTCTAGCGGTCTCATTTGAAGTGAAAGTATTTAGATTTCCAAGAGTGTGGTGCAATATACAGCAGGTGCTGGCATGTGATTGGTCAGACAGACAGAACTTACTTATAGAAGTTTTAACACCGTGTGATGAAGTAATCCTTTCTTTTATTCTTGTCTAGATGACCTTCTCCGGAAGTAAGTTAGCTATTTTGTCCAAAAATATTAAAACTATTCCTGACTAAAAGTCTTCACGTCAGAAACTTTTATCCATGAAGGCACACATATTATGATTGGTATATCTTCTCGTTATAGTCCAGCAGTCACACGTGTTCCAACCAGTGTTTACCACAATAACAGTATTAATATATTGTTAATGAACCCTTAAGGTAGACATAGAATTTATACATGTAGTACAGACTGCAGATAAACAGTTCTGTGCATATCACGTCTGTACACTTGGAAAAAAAATAAGTCTGTCATTGCTTATCTGTATTAACATTTGATACCACTGAGCAGACACAGATGCTAAAGCTTTGTGAATTTTCTTAGTCACAATGTAAACACAGAACCCAACAAAATGAAAAGTACTGAGGAATGCCAAATCATCTAAAGGTGTTTCAGGCCTGACACTACACTGGATAACCTCAATGCCTCTGGAAGGCCCAGTATTGCCAGATACTGTCCATCCTGAAAGTATATAATTATGCGTAAAATGTGTTTCCCTGAGAAGTGAAATTATTCTTATTTTATGTTTCTAATACTTTAGCTAGTTTTCAAAAAAAAAATTCCATCTGTCTCATGTTTCACAAGGCTGTACAATACCTAATGTGCACACTGTTGCTAGGCTCATTCTCTGAAGCCTCTTATTATAGTGCATTCAAGCTTGATCATTCAGTAAACACTGGGATAGGCATTATGAAGCATTATGGAAATCAAATCTAGGACCTGACTATAATCACTGTCCCATTTAAAATACCAGTTGTTGGTGGGTTGCTGTAAAACTGTGTTGCAATAAAAGCAGCTGTACAATCTCGGGTACTGCTGTACCCAACAGTGGTGATCCAAGCAGGTTTTGAAGTTCCTGTCTTCCAGGTGAATTATGGAATATGCAACAGTAACAGTCATCAGGATTTTAGTGCTGATGTTTTCAAAACTTTAAGTGAGTAGCAGACCAACACAAGCCATGGGTGCATTGGAGGGAACAAGCTTTACCCCTGGTGGAACAAGCTTAATAAAGTAAATAATGTGGGAAGAAATAGCCAGGGAATTGTTATGGCTAGGCTTGTATAGGCCCTAGGGCTGATAGCCTAGTACCAACCTATGAACCTCTGGTCAGTGTTAATTTAGCCACAGAAGAATGCCTAACATTCCTTCTTTCTAATGCTGAACACTTAAAAGGTGTATTAGCATATTACTGTCCTAATAGGCAGGTTGCTTCTTTTACTGATTTTATATGAAGATCCTTATCTTAAATCCCACTTTGATTCCTACTTCCTACACAGTGTCATCTTAAAAGCATATGTAATCATAAAAAATGGTGTGATGCATAGAAAACTAGTATGTTAAAACCCAAAAGTGGACATCTCAAGGTAATACGTTTAAGATGATTCCATGTCTTATATCCAGTTACATGAAAGAAATAACTGATAGTTCAGCTTTAAAACACTGGCATAGAAATGTAAGATACTCACAAACCAAATGAAGCAAAAATGAACCAAAAAGATATCACAATCCACGAGACCCTTGTCCGGAAGAACACAGCTGCAAGAAGTCCTTAACGCATTTTTATTATTGTTAGAGACAAAGCGTTTTCACCACAGCATACTATGGCTTCATCAGAGGAATAAAACAACCGGGGAAACAACCCCCAAAAAAAACCAACAATCAGGAAGTGACATCATAACAATATCCTGAAGCAAAATTACTACAACGCATTACCATCAATTGTAATTAAAACCGGTGCTAATGCACCCATAACATTAGAAAAATTAATACATAAAAAAACTAGCAAGTAAAAAATGTATGTGTACATTCAATCTACTAAAACCAGTAGTACAGTGATTAAAAATCAAAAATTAGTAAACAAGACAACACTCTCTCAGATTAATGCATGTCAAAATATTCAACAGTACATTTTTATGCAATGCAACAAGAAAAGTTCTTGTAGTATAAACCCAACATGATTCACTGCAATTCATTACAGGTTACAAGAGTTGCAGAAAAAAGTATTTGTAACAAATATATATTATTCATAAGCATATTAATTATTATTACCACAGTGTGCCTATCTTAGGTAACTCCTTAGTTTCAACACAGGGGTAATATTACAATTAATGTTAAGGCCAGGGTGCCTAAAAGCATCCAAACGCAATTGCCATTCTAATTCTCGATTCTCCAGTATTAGTGAGAATGGACCACCCCTAATTTTCAATGGTACGTGATCTATAGCCATGAAGTGAAAGCTATGACCCGGGTTCAACCCAATATGCTTAGCCAATGCATTATGCCATTAAGAACAGCAAGAGTGATAATGCATTGGCTAAGCATATTGGGTCGAATGTTGTCAATCGCGTACCGATGATAAGAAGAATCGCGAATGAAATAAACGGCTGAATGCTTTGCTTAACACCTTAATTGTAATATTACTGTGTTGACTAAGGAGAGAGACTATGATGGCATAATAAATATGCTTATGAATAATATATATTTGTTACAAATACTTTCTGCAACTCTTGTAACCTGTAATGAATGCAGTGAATCATGTTGTTATACTACAAGAACTTTTCTTGTTGCATTGCATAAAAATGTACTGTTGAATATTTTGACATGCATTAATCTGAGAGAGTGTTGTTTACTAATTTTTGATTTTTAATCACTGTACTACTGGTTTTAGTAGATTGAATGTACACATACATTTTTACTTGTTATGTATTAATAATTTATGCATTAGCAATGGTTTTAATTACAATTGATTGATGTAGTAATTTTGCTTCGATATTGTTATGATGTCACTTCCTGATTGTTGTTTTGGGGGTTGTTTCGGTTGTTTCCTCTGATGGCCATAGTCGCTGTGGTAACGCTTTGTCTCTAACAATAATAAAAATGCTTTAAGGACTTCTTGCAGCTGTGTTCTTCTGGACAAGGGTCTCATGGATTGTGATATCTTTATAGAAATGTAAGATATTACATATCTGAACACACAATGCAAGTAATAACAGATAATGCCGTCTGAATGGACAGCGAGTCCTCATAAAAAGGCTTTGATGTAGAAGCACAGTGCTCTCTTTATATTAAGTTCTATGGACATTGTAAACCAATGTGTACCTAGTCCACTATCTTGGGCCACCAATATTAACCTTTCATCTTTTGTTTTAAGTTAATCTCTCCTTAACCACTCCTGCCTTTGGTCCTGATCAACATGAGGCTGTTCCAAGAGTTTTCCATACTTGCAACTATATTTATGCATTTCCCACACTTCTTGCCTTCTCATCTGATCCTTTATCTTGTATACTTTCTTTTGTTTTTTGGCACATTCAGTTGCTGCCTGATTTTTACCTACTTCTGGTTTGATTTCCATTCCTGCTTGATGACAATATGCTTCTTCTATACTAAGCAGAGAAGTTATCTCAGACTTGCTCTCCTCTTGTTTCAAAACATGCACTGCATTTGGATCTGGTGAGGTCAGCAGATATGTTTGCAGTCCCACAATTACAGATCAACTCATGCAATCATTTTCGAGGAGGCCCATACCTCCTTCCAAACGGGGAATATATAATGTTGGTATGCACTGATTTATATAAATCATTTGAGCATGAAGCATCCTTCTTGTTTTCCTATCCAACATATCTGGTGGCCAGTTGATCACTCCAAAACTGTAAATTAGGACAGGAAGAGCAAATTGGTTTATAGCTTGGACTTTATTCCTAGATGTCAACACTGTTTTCAATATCTATTTACGTCTTCTAAAATATTCCTTACTAAGTTTTATTCACATTTGTTCATGTCTTATTGTTGCTCCTTCATCAATTCCCAAATATTTATACACTCCCTCTTGCGCAAGTTATTTTATATCACGTTCTTGTCTCAAACTGATGTTTTCTTGTTGCTGCAACTTTCCTGCTTTAATGGTTGCTTTTGCACATTTATCCAGACCAGATGACATTATTATATCATCTGAAATTGTTTTGATTACCTGCAGTTGTGCTTTCAGTTCCTCATCTGACAAGCTATACAATTTTAAATCATTGAAAGAGAAGATGAGAAGTCAAAACACTTTTGTTGTTTTCTAGGAGCCAAATAGCCTAATCTGTTAAGTAGACAGCTTAATGGGTTAAGGGCAAGACAGAATAGCAGAGGTGACAGGGGGTCACCCTGGAATATCCCCCTTTTGGATTTTTATCCCTAGAATAATAATTTCTCCTTTATCGTGGCTTAATTGCAAAGTGGTCTGCTACTGTTTCATGGTCACTGTAATGTAGTCTATCTGTGTAGGGTGTATCTTATACATTTTTAAGCACTCTTTTATCCATGAATGTGCAATACTATCACATGCTTGTTTGTAGTCAATCCATGCCATACTTGGATTCTTCTCCTTTTTACAGTTCTCCATTATGACTTTATTTAGCAACAGATGATCCTTTGTTCCATATGACTTTCTTTTATTGCCGTTTTTTTCTGTTGCCATGATTTAGTTTTCTTCTAAATGACTAAACTCTGTCAGCATCAGTTCCCGTGTATAGTTTATACATAGTTGGAAGGCAAGTTATAGTCCTATAATTTTTAGTGCAGCTTGCAGGTTCAGTCTTAAGTAGGAGCATTGTTTTTCCTGTTAGCCAGATTGGTGTCTGTTCAGGGTGTGCATATAAATAGTTCTTACTCATGGCTAAATCTTCCTACAGCGATGTTAATACTTTTAACCAGAATTTAGGCACTGCATCTGGGCTTGGTATTTTTCAATTAGAGGCTTTTCTTAACTTTGTTTCAGTCTCTCTGGCAGTTACTTTATCCCATTTCATATCTTGTACTTTTGAACGTCTTATGCTTTCTCTTACTTATTCTATCCGTTTAGCATCTTTATGTTCCACATAATCTTCATAATTACTTAAATACTTCTCCAAAATGTATCTATTTCTTCTATTTTGGATGGTCTTTTACCTCCTTTTACCTTGTTTCCCAATTCTGTCTAAAACTTTTTGGGGTCATCAGTAAATTGTTTATTTTGTACTTTTCCTTTATATTTGTCTGTGTATCTTCTAAGCTTTTCTGCCTGTGCTGATATTTTTAGTTTATTAAAATCACGTGAAGCCGGGAAAAGCAAAACGAGTAACACTCAAGATAGTCCAAAAGTTTTAATAAAGTAAAGCGCTTTTCGTTTGCTCTGTGGGCAGACTTCCTCAGACAACCATTTGGTACTCAATGCAGGTATAAATACCTTACAATACAAGTCAGTTAAACAATTAACATTCCTAACCAACAACTTTTTGATACCATCCACTAAAAGGCATTCAAAAATATGTTCAAGGACACACCACTACGATTAGAAGAATTGGAGTTATCCTGGCAGATCAGACTTAATGCTTATAATCCATCAGGTTTAAATGAAAGTTGTAGTCTGAGTAGTGTGTTAAAACTCAAGAGTCTTAAGAGATGACTTTAATCATGGTGTGGTTGTGTTGAAGTAATTAATTATTTACTTTTTATTTTTCATCTCTAAATACAGATTGAGTACAATTTAAGTTGTCTGTATATTAGTAGAAGTGTAGATTGTTTATATACATACACATTTTTAATAATAGTTAAGTATTCTATATAAGTGTTTTATATGGTCAACATTTTGATTAAGACCTTAGGAATGAGCTTTTCAGCATGTTTTAAACGTTGTGTGTCCTTGAACATATTTTTGAATGCCTTTTAGCGGATGGTATCAAAAAGTTGTTGGTTGGGAATTTTAATTGTTTAATTGACTTGTATTGTAAGGTATTTAGACATGCATTGAGTACCAAATGGTTGTCTGAGGAAGTTTGCCCACAGAGCAAACGAAAAGCGCTTTACTTTATTAAAACTTTTTGACTATCTTGAGTGTTACTCGTTTTGCTTTTCCTGGCTTTACGTGATTTTAGTTTGTTTTTGCTTACCAGTTTCTAAGTTTGTTATGGTTTCCGGGTTTGCCAGCAACTCTAGTAACTTTGAACTGAACAGAACGCCAGAATTACTGAAGAGCTGCAATAGTGCTGCTGGAGCAGCACCAGCGTCAGAAATTGGATTTCACAGCAATCAGTTAGACTCTCTTGTATCGCGAGTTGAGTCTATAGTTGTTAGACTGGACAATCTTGACAAACAACAACAAGCAATCTAGAATAGCTTGCCATCCTTAACTGGGGTAAATCCTAACACCAACGTAATACGACGTGACAACACTGCCGCGCAGAAGCCAACTGAAGCATCTAGTAGTGAGGAGTTGGGCAACATTACAAATCAACGTAATCAAAACAACATTACAACTCCTACAGTGAACTTACAACCACCTAACAATTCGAATCAACCGGCGCCTTTGATTGTACCACTTGTGAGCTCTTTGGGGAGCAATGAAGGTACAGTATTGGTTAACAGCACACAGTCTAACCTTTTACCAAGATCGGGTTTTCACTCACCAACACACCAAGTGAACAATTATTTCGCTTACCCACTTGTCGAATTGGTTAGCGGAGAGTTTCTTTTTTGCTACGACTTCTCCCATGAGCACGCATAATCGGCAGCAAGGCGTTACTGGAGGTAGCAACTTTACATTTTACATTGTTTCACATTTAAAGACATTTGACAGTTTGTTAGTCAAGGTCAAGAAGCTTCAGTTGGAAATTTCTTATTTCCAAGAATGTTTGAGTTGTAAGATAGTGCCGAAAGGTCTAAGGCACCATCAGTATCCAACTGGCTTAGTACCTAAATCAGCCTATGCAGTGGAAGAGTGAGATGTTGATTGATTTCTTGTGTTTGTACAATTGTTTTGTGGAGCTCAACCAATTTGCTGTTCATAGTTTAGTGTGGTTATAACTGCAGTCTAAGCATGTATGGTGAGGCAAGAGATTGTAAGTTTGCTACCCTGTCCTTTGTTATATCATCTCGCATCAAGTTCCCTGATGTTGTTGGCTTTTTTTCATTACCTTATACATTCATAATTGCAGGCAGTAGAGAGGTAACAAACTCCTGTCACACTTCAAGAAAGTGTAGGAAAGGATGATTGATAGACAAATAAACAGAAAGTAAGATAGGAGATGAGCAGATTGGATTCAGATCAGGAAGTAGCGTGGTCACTCCAAAGTTGGCAGTGAGATAGATAGTGCAGAAGAAGCTAAAGATGAGGAAGGAGTCCAAATGAGCATTCCCAAACCTTGGAGAAAGCGTATGACAAAGCTGATTTGGTTAGTCCTGCAATGTACTGAGGTCCTAGGAACACTGATAGAATTAGTGCAGACTATATGTACAAGGACCCAGTGGCAGAAGTACTAACTATTCATATTTGCAGAGGAGTTCCCAATGGGGTTGGGTATGCATCACGGCTCACCTCTGAGCTCACTGTTATTTATACTGGTGATGGACTACATTAGCAAACTGGTGGGAGGGGACAGATCAACAAAGCTGATGTACACAGATGGTATGGCATTACAAGCAGACTGTGAATACGAAGTTCAACAAATGATTTTTGGTATGAATATAAAACTGAAGGCACATCGAAACTGAGTACAGGCAAGACAGTTGTCATAGCAGCAAATGGGGAAATCAGAAGAAGCAGAAAATTGAGACGGAAGGGAAGATAGCAGAACAGGATAAGAGTTTCAAGTATCTAGGAGGGGTGGTTGAGGAGAAGACAAGTCTGAATGGGGAGGTCAAAGCTAGAATCAGAGAGGGCTGCAGCCAAGTGGAACAGAGTGTGAGGGGTAGTGTGTGACGGAATAATGTCAAATAAGCTAAAAAGTAAGGTGTCCAAACCCACATTAAGACCAACACTTCTTTATGGTACAGAAACCTGGGCAGTGGAGGATTAGCAGTTGAGGAAGGTGGAAGTGATGCAGTTGAAGTGACTTAGATGGCGGTTGGATGCACACTATGGGGCACATGAATAAAATGATGGCATCATTGCAGAACTCAAAGTAGCTTCAGTTGCAAAGAAGGTCAAAACAAACACATTACAGTATTTCAGACACGTGCATGGAAAACAAAAGTCAATTTGGTGAAGAGGTTTTGTGAGAAACAGGGAAGAGGAAATGAGGACATCCAGCAAAGAGAGGGATAGATTTTGTGAGAAGACCAGTAACACTCAGGCATGACTCTCAAAGAAGGTAGGACACTGTTATTGAATCAAAAGAGGTTGCAATAGTTCACATGACACTCTGAACCCATGTCGAAAAATGGGGAGGGGGTAGTGATGATGTTCATTATTACGGATATGTGGTCAAGACATTTGGAATGTAGAGAGGTACTGTGTCTGAGATAAAATAACAGGTTATGGAGATGGAAGTGCTGTTTTTGCTCATACTACATTCCAGGAAGCATTGCCTTTTCTTGGCACTTCCTGACAGATATTTGCTTTGTCAGCTTCCAGCAAATGTGTTGTCTACTATGTTAAGACCCCACCTTTGGTAAGCTAAACAGCAGTATTGTAGCCCCATGAGGTTTACACACACTGAGATGAATTTTAAGCTATATCACTTTGACCTCGCCATTTAGTGCATATGTGTGTGCATGCATGGGTGCATGACTTTGGGTATATCTAACAGATATGTGTACTGATTTATATGTTCATAGGAGGTTACTAGGCTAATGGCCCAGAGATTCCTCCCCTTTTTACAGTTCTCCATTATGATTTTAACAGCAAATGATCCTTTGTTCCATATTAACATCATCAGCCCCCTTTTTTACATTTTTCTACATGGGGTCAGGGTTTCATGTTAACTGTCCCCATCTCTCTCGATTCAGTGCCACACTCCTGTCTTCTTCAACACTCATGCGTGACTGTCGCAGATCTTCTTTCACACAATCCATCCACCTCTTTGCAGCTCGTCCTCACTTCCTCTTACCTTCTTCCTGTCCATCCCAAATCAGATTGTCTTCTGCTTTTCTACACATGTGCCCAAACCACCGTAATCTGTTCTCTTTGATCTTTCCTGCAATTGGAGCTACTTTGGCTTCTGCTCTTATGTCCTCATTTCTTCGTCTGTCCCACAGTGTGCATCCTACCACCTTTCTCAGGCACTTCATTTCCATCACCTCTAGCTTCTTCACCTGTTCTGTCTTTACTGCCCAGGTTCCTGTACCATACAGTAGTACTGGTCGCACCACTGTCTTGTACATCTTACTTTTTAGCTTCTTTGGCACTCTTCTGTCATAGACTACACCTGACACTCTGTGCCAGTTGGCTGCAGCCCCTCTGATTCTATCTTTGACCTCTTCATTCAGACTACCCTTCTCCTCAACTATCCCTCCCAGATACTTGAAGCTGTTCACCTTTTCCACTATCTTCCCTTCTATCTGCATTCTCTTCTTCTTCTGATTTCCCAATTTGCTGCCATTACCACCGTCTTATCTGTGCTTAGTTTCATTCCGTGTGTCTTCAGATTTGCATTCCATGCTCCTATCCTTTGTTTAAATTCTAGCTCAGAGTCTGCCTGTACTGCCACATTGTCTACATACAGCAGCTTTGTTGATCCGTCCCCTCCAACCTGTTTGCTAATGTAGTCCATCAGCAGTATGAATGGCAGTGAGCTCAGAGCTGAACTTTGATGTACACCCACTGCCACTGGGAACCCCTCTGTGAGCCCGAACACTGTTCATACTTGAATCATTAGGTCCTTATACATAGCCTGCACTAATTCTACCAATGTTTCTGGGACTTCAAACCACCACAGTACTTCCCAGATCAGCTTTCTTGGGACCTTGTCATATGCTTTCTCCAAGTCTAGGAATGCCAAGTTGGACTCTCTCCTCATCTCTAGCTTCTTCTCAAGTATCTGTCTCAATGCAAACATCGGGTCAGTTGTGCTGCATCCTGATCTGAATCCAAACTGCTCACCTCCCATCTTACATTCTACTACTCTGCATATCCGTTTATCAATCACCCTCTCCAGAACTTTCATGCAATGTGATAGGAGTTTGATGCCTCTGTACTACCCACAGTTGTGGATTTCCCCTTTGTTCTTGTACACTGGCATCAGTATGCTTATTCTCCAGTCATCTGGGATACACCTTTCTCTCCACACTACTATTAGTACCCTCAGGAGCCATTTCTCCCCATCTCACCCAACATCTTTATCATATCTGCTGTGACCTCATCTGAGCCTGTTGCTTTCCCTGACTTCATCTTCCTTAGTGCTGTTCTTACTTCTTCTAGGGTGGGCTCCTCTTGTTCTCTCACTGTAGGCTGTTTCTGGGGCAATACAGCTTCTGTGGGGTTTTCTTCATTCAAAAGCTGCTGGAAATACTCCTTCCATTTACCTTTGATGTCTTCTGGACTGGTGAGCAGGTTGTTGCTGGCATCCCTTATGAAGGGTGTCTGACTATCTTCTTTATCTTTCTGTCTTTGCCTTGCAACCTGATATAGTTTATTTGTGCCCCTTACTGAGTCACTTTCCAGAAGTTGGCACAGTGCCTCTGATGCCCTATTCTTTGCAACTTCTTTCTTAGCTTCTTTGTTAGCCAACCAGTAGTCCTTCCTAGCCTGGTCAGTCTTTTCTGTCTCCCACTTCTTCCTGCGCTCCTTCTTTCTTTTGATGACTTCCTGGACTTCTGCATTCCACCACCAGCTTTCCTTATGCACATTATTTCCATACCTGGGCTCAGCCACATATCTTTTCTGTAGTCCTAACACATGCTGTTTTTAGGTGCTGCCATTCTTCTTCAACTCCACCTATTTCCTCCTCTACTTGGGATGCTAGAGCCCTGAGTAATTCCTTAAAGTGTTGTACTTTCTCTCCTCCCAACTTCCAGGTCTTCAGCCTGGTCTCTGTTGACCTTAGTGCCTTCTCTGACCACTGCTTGCAGCTGATTGTGGCAACTAGTGATTTATGCTGTGGGCCAACTGTTTCACTGGGGATGACTTTGCAATCATGGATTCTACCCTGGTGCATTTTCCTTACTAGGAGGAAGTTTACCTGAGTTGCATGTTGACTACTCATGTATGTGATTTTGTGACTGTCTCTCTTTCTGGACCATGTGTTGGCTAATATCAAGCCATTTGCCAGACAGAAGTCTAGAATGGCTTCTCCTTCTTTATTCCTATTGCCCCACCCATGTGGGCCCAGGCAGTCCTCATAGCTTCTTCTGTCTATCCAGATATGTGCATTCAAGTCACCCATTATCAACACCAATTCATATTGTCCTGCTTTATCTAGTAGGTCCTGCAACTGCTATCTAAATTCACTCTTTTCCTCACTGTCACAACCCTGCTGTGGTGTATAGGCTGAGATTATGAATATTGCCCTATCATTACACTGGAGTCTGACTGCCATGAGTCTGTCATTAATTCTGATGATATCCCTTACTGCCCTCTGAAGCCTCTCTCTCACTAAAATTCCTACACCATTTCTAGCTTGCCCTCCACCTGACTAGTAGACTCTGGATCCAAAGCCAAGTGGCTTTGCTGCACTGCCCTTCCATCTCATCTTTTGGATACATAGGCTGTCCAGCCTCCTCCGTATCATCATGTCATCCACTTCCAAGCTGCATCCTGTCAGTGAACCTACATTAAGCATACCAATTCTCAGTCAGCGGGTTTTACATCCAGCTTTCGCTCAGCAGAGCTATCCCAGGTAACCCAGGCTCGGCAATTGGACACACAGCCAGCCAGTAGCTTATTGCCCCAGGGCTGCTGGGCTTTATAGCAGGCACACACTGGCCAATAGGGGCACATATACCCCTCCCACCATTAGCACGGGTTCCTGGCATGGGTCAGAGTAGGCCGGGTCCTCAACCCGCTTATCACCAGTAACTGCCCATTTTTGGCAATATAACCGAATCACATAGAGCCATATTTTACACCGTCGAGTGGCTAGGCCTGCCATGGTCCACAGTCTGTGAGCCATGTTCTCCTGTCTTGAGGATACTGCGCACTACAGTAGATGCCCAAAGCGGTTGGTCTGTACAACTCTTCACCCTATAGGGCACCATATAGATTCTGTGCTGCTGCCCACAGCTCCATTCATTGGTGAGTTTGAGATGGAAGCACTCAGCATGTTTTTCGGACATGGGAGAAACCCCACGGAGACACAGGAGATAACAGTGTTACTGGCCTTAAATCATACCACCAGAACATATGTTATCCTCATGCCTAATGCTGACAGGTTTGGATTCTGATTACATCATAGCTGTGGTCCTGTCCTTACTGACTAGTAGTCGCTTAGGTATTTCACCATGTTGGAAAGCAGCCCTGAGACCACTTTTTCTTCATATTGCAAAATCAGGGTCACTACCAGAGTGTGTCACCATGATATTAGTAATGAGGGATCTGCTGAGCACACCACCTTACATCCCTTTCTTTTAGTGTACAGTTCTGTATCAGGTACAGCATGTGCTTTAAATGGAAAGTGGGTCCAGTCTGTTGCACCAAGGATGCAGTAGAAATTAGCTATAGCACAAAATTGTTGCATAGCAGTTCTTTAATCCATGACTGCTGCTGGGAAGTGGATGTAATCATCCATCTTGGTGCACATTGCTTCCAGGAAATGCAAAAGAATTTAAATGGCAGCTGCCTGGGATACTCCAATGGCATCTTCCTAATGCTTCTGAAATGTTCCAGGGGCCAGTATACTTAGACTCAGAGAAAGTTCTATTAGCGAGTGTAAAAGTAAAAATAAATAAATAAAACTGTGTGTGTGTGTGTGTGTGTGTATACACGTGTGAGTCTGTGCATGTTTGTGTGTGTTTGTTTGTACTAATGTGTAGAGTGAAAGCGATTGAGCAGTGGCAGCAGCAGTTAAGCAATTTCATACCTCTTGATGTCTTGGCACTAGATAGAAATTGCAAAGTTGCTCAAACAGCAGGATTTGTGTTAGCATGCATGTTCTGATTGACAACTGTGTTTCAGGGTGGGGGTAAGACTGATCCAGCAGTGGCAGCAGCAGTTAAGAGATTTGCATACCTCTCGACCTCTTAACTAGAGTGATCTTTGGGGAAAATGTTTCATTTGATGTCAGTGAAGTGCTTGGGCTGACATGGACAAACTGCTGAAGGTGTCTTTGGGGGAAATGTTTCATTTGGCATTATTGAAGTGCTTGTGCATATATAGAGAAACTACTGAGGGGATCATTGGGTGTGAATGTCCCATTTGGTGTTGGAGAAGTGCTTGGTTGGACATACATGGAAAAAGTAATGAAATGATCACAGGAGAAAAGTTTGATTTGGTGTTAGTGGAGTACTTGCGCAGATATGGACAAACTACTAAAAAGGTCATGGGAAAATGTTTCTTTTGGTGTCAGTAAAAGTGCTTGTACAGACATGCACATACTACTGAAATGATCATTGGGAAGTGTTTAATTTGGTACCAGTGAATGACTTCAGCAATAATGGACCAACTACAGAAGGGTTCATTTGAGGAAATTATTCATTCTGTCATCGCTGGTCTGTGCTGACATTTTGTGGGGAAATGTTTCATTTGGTGTCAGTGATATGCTTGTGCAGACACAAACAACTTACTGAAAGGATTTGTTTGAGGAGATGTTCCTTTTGGTGTCAGTACAGTGCATGGACACACATGGAGAAGCTAATGAAGGGATCATTGGGGGGGGAGATGTTCTGCTTGGTATCAGCAAAGTTCTTGTGCAGAAATAGGCAAACTACCGAGGGGATTTTTGGGGGAAATGTTTCATTTGGTGTCAGTAAAGTGCTTTTGCAGGCATGGGCAAACTGTGAAATGGTTTGCTGGGGGAAATATTTCATTTGATTTTTGTAAAGTGATTGGCTCTACACCGACAAACTACTGAATGTGTATTTGGGAGAAGTGGTTCATTTGATCTTAGCAAAAGTGCTTGTCCTGGGATCACTGGGTGGAGTGTTCGACTTCATGACAGTTGACTGTTTATGGAGACATGGACAAATGACTCAAGGGATCAGTGGGGGAAATGTTTCATTTGGTGCAAGTGAAGTGCTTGTACATGCAAGGACAAACTGCTAAATGGATCACTGTTAAATGTTTCATTTGGCATCAATGCAGTGCTAAAGCCTGCTTTAAATCACTTATTGACTGTGCTGTACCTATATCAGGGGATTATGAATGAAAACACTATTTTACTTAGCTTATTCTGGAAAATCAGAAGCTTCATATTAGCTACATGCTAATTTATATCTGAAATAGCACAGACATGAAGTAATCAGCATTACCACCTTGCATTATTTATGTCTCTAGTTCAGTTCTAAATGGTGGAACTTTATCTGATTCTCTACAATCTGCCTGTGAAATTTGATACTGCATTTCCTTCTACATCCAATGATATAATGTGCAATGAAATTACACTTCTTGACTTGCTCTTTATTGTATTGTGTGTCCATGTGCCTGTCAGTTCATTGGAACCCTGTTGAGGATAAGCTCCAAATCTACTATGCCTTTGCAATAAGGCTAAGTGGGTAATTTAGGAAATAATAAATGGTTGTTGGCAGTGTGGCATGTCTGACCACCTCTCCGTACACAAAGCATCACTGTTGGCTTACAGTATAATTTTTTTTTTCCACAGGCAACATGATTTGGGGGAGTCTTAGGAAAATATATTTATTTATTTATTTATTTATTTACTGACATTTCTTTACCCGGGAAAGTCCTACTGGGTCAGAAACCCAGTTTCAATGGAGGCCCAGGGAGAAAAGCTCCACATAAAGTACAGAATTTTTGACAGTATACAGTATACATTACACATGCAGTTTAGTTTAACATATTATAAAGAATGAGAAGAAACGCAATAGCTAAAAGCATTATTACATAAGATAAATAGACATTACGCACACAGTTTGTTACAGCATATTACAATCAAAAATGAGAAAATGTACAATGTGTCAAAGTATTGTTATGTAAGTTAAATAGACATGGTATAGCTTAGCTATGAAATAGTATTAATTTGGGGTTAGGGTCTGTCAGGGATACATGATAAAGTTAACAGTAAGAAGATAGGTGAATTTGTGTAGGTAAAGTTGTATGTTTAGGATGACTGAGGTGGAGGGAGAGAGGATACAGTGATAGAGAGAGATGACATGTAGAGAGGGTAGGTAAGGAATAGTAGACTAGAGAAGAGAGATGTTTAGAGACTAGGTAGGCTACAGCAGAGAGAGATGTATAGAGGCTAGGTAAGGAGTTTGAGAGGTGTTTAGAGACTAGGTAGGCTACAGCAGATATAGATGTATAGAGGCTAGGTAAGGAGTTCGAGAGATGTATAGAGGCTAGGTAAGGAGTACGAGAGATGTTTAGAGGTGAGGTAAGGAGAATGTGAAAAATATAGGAAAGATGTAGTTTGAGATGTAGGGCCTGGTGGAGATGAGAGGTGAGCAATAGGTCATCAGTTAGGGGAGAAAGGTGCAAAGAAAGTAGGTAGAGGGTTAGGGGGGGAGTTTGGCACCAAGGATGGTGGGAGGTAGTAAGAGAAAGGAGAAGGTATGGGAAGAGAGGTAGTAATATCCTTAGGATGAAGATATAGGATAAGAAGTATGTTAGTCTTTGGAAGAGCAACAGAGACAGATGTGGGTGTTGCAAAGATGATTTTTTTAGAGCGAGTTTGAAGGTCCTTAAGGAGTCTGAGGTTGTGATATTTAGGGGTAGGGTGTTCTGTTGTTTATCAATGCAGAAAGAGTAGAGTTTTATACCAGCTCTTTTATGAGGCATATATATGAAAATAAATAGCTTTAGGTAAACTGTAAGTTATGGTCGTTAAGGTACTGGTGGACATTTTTATCCTAGTCTCACACTGGATTCATTATCCAGACATCTTCTCCAATTCATAGGTAAGTACTAGGTGAGCAGTTAGAATAAAAGGAGATGAGATAACAGTGGTGATGCATAACAAATGTAGAGGAAAGTCCCCAGGAATGGATGGTATTCCTGTGGAAGTTTGGAAGCTAGAAGGGAAAAAACTGATAAATATCTGGAAGATTTTGTTTAAAAGTATTTTAAGAGAAGGAGAACAACAACATCCTGGAAGAAAGTGGTGGCAACTGTAGTATCTAAAGAGGGCAAAGATCCATCAGATCCAGTTTATACAGGCCAGTTTCAATACTGAACCATGATTATGAAGTGTTTGTCTGTAATGGCTAAAAGAATGGCAAAAGTGATTCCGAAAATTCATAGATAAGGATCAGTATGGTTTTGTGAAGGGGAGGCAAACTTTTAACATTAACAGAACACTGATGATCCAGAGGGAAGCAGAATGTAAGAAAATACCACTGTTGTTGGCCTGGATGCAGAGAAAGCATTTGACAGAGTAGGCTGTGACGTGAGGAGCTGAGCAATAGAAGCATTTTCATTCCCTGATAAAATTATAAGGCTGATCTTCATCTGTCTTCCCTGGGCTTCAGACTTCTGGCAAAGGCTCTTCCCTCCCCCATAGTGCCTTTTTTAAGCAAAGTCATGAGGACAAAATTACCAACATGAAAAAATGTTCTAAATGAAATTCAAAGGTCATACTGCTAAACACTAGGAGTCTCAACACAAAACTGAACTCATTGCAAGTATTCCTCACCCCGGAAGATGCTGACATTTATGCAGTCACTGAAACCTGGTTCAAAGCTGCGGACAGCGCACCAGCCTTAACAGGTTACTTGTCCTACCATACTTTCAGTCCCCAAACAGAGGGCTGCAAAGCCAAAGGAGGTGGAGTTTCAATATTTATTAGACATACACACCTCCAGGCTGGTCAAACAGTATGACACACAGGAGACACTCCAGGTGCAGTTAACTATTGACAAAACACCTATTCAATTCATAGCTAGCTGCAGACCCCCAACCATGACTCGGGAGGCCTACACAACCTGTCTGGACTTACTTGAGTCCATCAAGATTCAACCTTCTGCCCTGATCCTGGGTGACTTTAACTACCCAACCACAGAGTGGAAGACCTATTCTAGCTCAAACATGAATGCCCAGAGATTCCTTGACTTAGTCAGTGCCAATGCATTGATCAGCTGGTCGACACCCACACGAGGTGAAAATATCCTCGACCTGGTGCTAATCAACTTGAGTAGCCACTGTAGCATACATACAGTGTCAGCCTCCTTGGTAAGATCTGTCCACAAAGCAATCACTTTCGAAGTCACCATCTCTCCTGACCCCCCCCCCCCTGTCAGGGTCGAACAAAAAAACTTTTTCCAAAGCTGACTACAACCTCCCTATGAATAGGTATAAGCAGCTTCACAGCCACCATCCCTTCAGTTGAATCAAGCACTAATGTCCAGACCTACACCAAAAAACTATATGAGCACCTGTATAGCTGCATGGACTCAGTAATACCTGACAGGACCAAATCATCTTCCTCAAGGAAGAGTAAACCTGTCTGGTGGACAGCAGCAATAAACAGACTCTATAATAAAAGGAAAATAATTGCTGTTCAAGACCAAGAAGGAGCAGGTGCCAAGTTGGAAGCAATCTCCCCTTTGAATAAGCAAATAAGGTCACTGGTGAAATCCACGAAGGCTAACTTTGAGTCCATATTGGCCACATCCACTAAGGACAACCACAAGGCCTTCTTCACATATGTCCACAATCTGAAAGGTAACTCACAAATCTGCTCTGAATTGGTGGTCAAGAATACCACATACACAAATGCCATAGATATAGCCAACCTGCTGGCAGACAAATTCAGTGAAAACTTGACCACCCTGTCCCCTCATCAGTAAACCAGAACATCCCCAGCACCTGCCCCCTCCCCTCATCACCAGGGAGCAGGGTTTTAATGCCCTCTCAAAAACAAAAAATACAGTCTCCATGGGACCTGACAACCTCCTTGCCTTTGTCCTACATGAACTCAGGCAAGAGCTGTCAACACCACTAGGTACCCTATTCAACCAAAGCCTGTGCACCGGCTTCATCCCAGCAGAATGGAGGACAACTGTCATCCCTCTGCAGAAAGGTGGAGCATCCATTGACCCAGGCAGTTATAGGCCCATCAGCCTAACTAGCCTGGTCTGCAAGGCCATGGAATGCTTTATCATGGACCTTATAAACAAGGACATTGGCAACCTCCAAACACATGATCCTACATGGTTTGGTTTTATCAAAGGGAGATCATGCCTGTTAAACTTGGCCACTTTCTTCGAAGCAGTCACCAAAGCCATGGATGAAGGCAAGACAGTGTACACCACCTACCTTGACCTAGCCAAAGCCTTTGACACTATTCCCCACTCGGGCATAATAGATAAACTCTCCCAGCTAGGTATCAACCCATATGTTGCCAGATGGGTAGCTAACTGGCTTACTGATAGAACCCACTCAGTCAAAATAGGAGAAGCCACCTCTAGTAGTAGACCCGTAATAAGCGGCGTACCCCAAGGATTGGTCTTGGGGCCTCTACTGTTTGGGATATACTTTTCTGAGGTGCAAGCCAAATAGTAGAGGCCCCAAGACCAATCCTTGGGGCCTCTACTGTTTGGGATATACTTTTCTGAGGTGCAAGCCAAAACCAGTGGTCTGTGGCTGACCAGGTTTGCAGATGACTGCAAGCTGGGCATGGTCATAAATTCCCCTAGTGATGTGAACATCCTCCAAGAGGGCCTTAACCAGACTAATGATTGGTGCCAGAAGCATGGCCACAAACTGAATGTCAAGAAATGCATCATTATCCCCTTTTGAGAAAATGGTGTCCCCACTAATTATCACATTAATAACAATGTACTAAGTAAGCAGTTAGTCATGAGGGACTTCAGCGCCCAGGTTGATAGTAAACTGACATTTGACCACCATGTTGCCTCCATTGTACAGGAGGCTTTCTACATGGCCCACCTCATAAGTAAGGGTATTTCATCCAGGAACAAGGTGGTCATAGCATCCCTGTAATCCTTCCTTATCGGAGCCATTATCGAGTACAATGCCCCCTTTGGCATGTACCTTGCCAAGCACATGCAGCAGATGGAGAGACCACAGAGGTTCCTGACCAGGAAAATCCAGGGTCTCAAACACCTATCCTATACAGATAGACTAAAAGCACTGTCCCTCTACTCAGTCTCGTACAGACTGGTGAGAGGCGACCTGTGTCTGTCATACAAGGCAGTCTCAGACTCGGCCTCAATGGAGTTGCTGCATATCCGCAAGTCAAAATCCACTCATGCAACTCAAATGCAAGGTCTCAATCTGGTCTGTGACATTAATAGAACTTGTTGGCAGGATAGATTTGTGTTTCAACCACTCCCCCATCTGTGGAATAGACTTCCTGTCCATGTCAAGCAGAGTACCTCATCAGCCCTTTTTAAGGGGAACCCGGATGACTGGATGAGAAACAGAAAATATACCCCTGGGAACCCACCTATGTCCTTACTGGACAGGGATAACAGGTGCTGACTTTGTGGGAACATGGGTGAAATTCTTGGGTAGGCTTGTAAGGGCCTCTGGGCCAATAGCCTAGCATCATCCCATGAACCTATGCTTAGGAGGATATATGAAGGATCGGAGATGAAAACTAAAGTCGCTGGGGGTCCTCTCTGATAATCAACTGCTTGATCAGGGGATCCAGGCAGGGGTGTCTTCTCTCCCCTTTGCTATTCGCATTATATTTAGACCCATTGGAAAAGAAAATAAGGGACTTAGAAATTAAGGGATATAACTGTTAAGGTAGTCAAGAAACAGTGAATTTTGGTCAGGACAAAATGAAAGCCAGTGATGCATAACAGAGTGGTGATAAAGCTGCAGAGAGTATCATCAGAAATGAACCGTAGATATGCAGTGCGAGGTATGAAAGCATCACTCATGGGAAGCTCACTGTTTGAAACTGTTGAAAAGCAAGTAGAAGAGTCAGTCAAGAGCATGTACTGAGGAAAATATTATATTTAGCTTTCATTATTTTACTGCAGTGATAAGAAAGAGAGGTATGTGATACAGGTCAAATAAAGTGGCAGTGCTGTCATTTGGGTGTATAATCTCTGCCAGTACAGATATTTGGATTGCAGCTGTAAGACTAATAACTAAACTAATGAAACAACTGGCTGCAGCTATACTTGGAAATGCAGAACTCAGCACAAAAAAATAATAGGTCAAGTGAAACAACAGAAAAAAAATTATATAATACTCCTTTGGAGAACGGTACTACCAGACACATTATAAAATGCTTTCATTCTAATTTTGAATTGGAAAAACTGCACAGATTGTTAAAATACATAGAGTAAACGAAACTGACAATGAAATTTAGCAAGATGCAATGCCTGTACTACAAGATGCATTCAGTGTGGATTCCACAGTAGGCATCAAATAACATGAAATGCAAGAAATACAGAACTCCATGTGCTAATGCTTATGAGTTAAATCACACATGCTTTCTACAGAAGTAGCAGCAGGTAATACAATCTATTATTTAATGAAGACAAATGCCACTGGCTAAGCTAATTAACATCTCAAAAAAGACTGAATAACTCTGTTTACTAATCCTTTCCACAGAAACTAGAAGTCAGGAGATGGCAGGTCATTAAAACACTTAGAAGGTAACTTTCTTTGAAAATAACAAGCCACAAGCTAAAATAATGAATGGCTCAACCTAAAAGGTGTTGTGAGTAGGTCAGGAAAAAAAAAGCACTGTGATTAAAAGGCTGAAACTTCCTGTAGATAACCCTCCCCCTATCCTACACAGACAAGTCTCGAGCATGCTCAGAATTACACACTGCTCAAGGTAAACATTGCAGAATGTAAACAAAGAAACACTGGGATTGTCCCTTTAAATCGTAGTTGTACTGACGACAGCTCTTCCTGTGAGCCATTCATTCGTTTAATCTGTGCATTTTACCCATTGAGAAATGTAGCCTTTTAGGCATTTTATGACCTGACTGCTGCTGCTGCTGCTCTAGAAAGCACACCAATAATGCAAGGCTTTTAAAACATTAGTAAAGCAGAGGTTTTTTTCTTTCATTTCATATTTTATTCTGTGGTGATTGTGAATCCTGGCCATCTACAACAATGTTATGACATGGCTGCTACCTATATAAAGCATCCAAGTCAGGCAAACAGTAGTGGAAACCGTATTTCTCTTTCTTTCATGTTTTACTGTATTCTGATTTTTGAATACTAGCCTGGTGTAGAGACTTTCTGACCTGCTAGTAATTGCATAGAAAGCAAGTGTGTGACAGAAGGTTGGAGCATTAGTAGATAAACTCTTCTGTTCCTTTTTCAGCTTCTAATTTGATATGTGCTGATTTCTGAATACTACTAGACAAATGCACTGTATTTTCTGAGTGAGCTGCTTGTACATCTGTAGAAACATGAGTGATGTAAAATGTAAAAACTAGTATACACTGATGTCCCTTTTACCTAGCACAGTTTTCTTTTATTTTAAATATGAGCCAGGAGCTAGGGGCATAGTGCAGCAGTCCAGTGTAAGTCATAGGGGAACACAAATCAAAAGATTAGTTTATCCTGGGAGCTGAAACAAGACTGGAACTGTGGATTTACAAGATATTTAAAAGTAACATGACACTGTGGATGGGAATGAAAGTGACGTGTCAAAGTGGGCGTAATTTCTGTCAGCTTAACAAGGACCTAAATTTTAAACACTGGGATTGTCCCTTTAAGAACTCTACCCTCTTTTGTTATATTTTCCTTTCTATGCAGGGCAAGGTGCATCCTTGTTGTTGCAAATCAAATTCCAGTCCCCACTGTTAAGTAATTTCCCCTGCTGAAAGCTTATTATTTCTCCAAAACATTTCTTAAGCTTCCCTAACCTTGGTAGGATCTCTGCCTTTGCACACAGTGCAGGCTGGAGAAGTTGTTTGACCGCAACTGAGCTACAAAATATAAGTATCTTTTGATTATTTTTACAGATTACTGTTTTTATAATTTAATATATATAAAGCACTTTGTCTATTCAGAATCTTCACAAATCCTTATCTGTTTAAAAACTTTCATTTGAATCTGTAGTGCTTGCTGTCTTAGGCTATTGTATAAACTGAAACATTTACTCTGTGTAATTATCTCTTGGCTAGTGGGGGCTGGTTCTTTTGTGTTCTTGTAAAAAAAAAGTTGTTGTTCTGGTCTTGCCCTAACCTTGGTAGGATCTCTGTCTTTGCACACAGTGCAGGCTGGAGAAGTTGTTTGACCGCAACTGAGCTACAAAATATAAGTATCTTTTGATTATTTTTACAGATTACTGATTTTATAATTTAATATATATAAAGCACTTTGTCTATTTAATATATATAAAGCACTTTGTCTATTCAGAATCTTCACAAATCCTTATCTGTTTAAAAACTTTCATTTGAATCTGTAGTGCTTGCTGTCTTAGGCTATTGTATAAACTGAAACATTTACTCTGTGTAATTATCTCTTGGCTAGTGGGGGCTGGTTCTTTTGTGTTCTTGTAAAAAAAAAGTTGTTGTTCTGGTCTTGCCCTAACCTTGGTAGGATCTCTGTCTTTGCACACAGTGCAGGCTGGAGAAGTTGTTTGACCGCAACTGAGCTACAAAATATAAGTATCTTTTGATTATTTTACAGATTACTGTTTTTATAATTTAATATATATAAAGCACTTTGTCTATTCAGAATCTTCACAAATCCTTATCTGTTTAAAAAGTTTCATTTGAATCTGTAGTGCTTGCTGTCTTAGGCTATTGTATAAACTGAAACATTTACTCTGTGTAATTATCTCTTGGCTAGTGGGGGCTGGTTCTTTTGTGTTCTTGTAAAAAAAAAAAAAGTTGTTGTTCTGGTCTTGCCCTAACCTTGGTAGGATCTCTGTCTTTGCACACAGTGCAGGCTGGAGAAGTTGTTTGACCGCAACTGAGCTACAAAATATAAGTATCTTTTGATTATTTTTACAGATTACTGTTTTTATAATTTAATATATATAAAGCACTTTGTCTATTCAGAATCTTCAGAAATCCTTATCTGTTTAAAAACTTTCATTTGAATCTGTAGTGCTTGCTGTCTTAGGCTATTGTATAAACTGAAACATTTACTCTGTGTAATTATCTCTTGGCTAGTGGGGGCTGGTTCTTTTGTGTTCTTGTAAAAAAAAAAGTTGTTGTTCTGGTCTTTCCCTAACCTTGGTAGGATCTCTGTCTTTGCACACAGTGCAGGCTGGAGAAGTTGTTTGACTGCAACTGAGCTACAAAATATAAGTATCTTTTGATTATTTTTACAGATTACTGTTTTTATAATTTAATATATATAAAGCACTTTGTCTATTCAGAATCTTCACAAATCCTTATCTCTTTAAAAACTTTCATTTGAATCTGTAGTGCTTGCTGTCTTAGGCTATTGTATAAACTGAAACATTTACTCTGTGTAATTATGTCTTGGCTAGTGGGGGCTGGTTCATTTGTGTTCTTGTAAAAAAAAAGTTGTTGTTCTGGTCTTGCCCTAACCTTGGTAGGATCTCTGTCTTTGCACACAGTGCAGGCTGGAGAAGTTGTTTGACCGCAACTGAGCTACAAAATATAAGTATCTTTTGATTATTTTTACAGATTACTGTTTTTATAATTTAATATATATAAAGCACTTTGTCTATTCAGAATCTTCACAAATCCTTATCTGTTTAAAAACTTTCATTTGAATCTGTAGTGCTTGCTGTCTTAGGCTATTGTATAAACTGAAACATTTACTCTGTGTAATTATCTCTTGGCTAGTGGGGGCTGGTTCTTTTGTGTTCTTGTAAAAAAAAAAAGTTGTTGTTCTGGTCTTGCCCTAACCTTGGTAGGATCTCTGTCTTTGCACACAGTGCAGGCTGGAGAAGTTGTTTGACCGCAACTGAGCTACAAAATATAAGTATCTTTTGATTATTTTTACAGATTACTGTTTTTATAATTTAATATATATAAAGCACTTTGTCTATTCAGAATCTTCACAAATCCTTATCTGTTTAAAAACTTTCATTTGAATCTGTAGTGCTTGCTGTCTTAGGCTATTGTATAAACTGAAACATTTACTCTGTGTAATTATCTCTTGGCTAGTGGGGGCTGGTTCTTTTGTGTTCTTGTAAAAAAAAAGTTGTTGTTCTGGTCTTGCCCTAACCTTGGTAGGATCTCTGTCTTTGCACACAGTGCAGGCTGGAGAAGTTGTTTGACCGCAACTGAGCTACAAAATATAAGTATCTTTTGATTATTTTTACAGATTACTGTTTTTATAATTTAATATATATAAAGCACTTTGTCTATTCAGAATCTTCACAAATCCTTATCTGTTTAAAAACTTTCATTTGAATCTGTAGTGCTTGCTGTCTTAGGCTATTGTATAAACTGAAACATTTACTCTGTGTAATTATCTCTTGGCTAGTGGGGGCTGGTTCTTTTGTGTTCTTGTAAAAAAAAAAAAGTTGTTGTTCTGGTCTTGCCCTAACCTTGGTAGGATCTCTGTCTTTGCACACAGTGCAGGCTGGAGAAGTTGTTTGACCCTTAACTGAGCTACAAAATATAAGTATCTTTTGATTATTTTTACAGATTACTGTTTTTATAATTTAATATATATAAAGCACTTTGTCTATTCAGAATCTTCACAAATCCTTATCTGTTTAAAAACTTTCATTTGAATCTGTAGTGCTTGCTGTCTTAGGCTATTGTATAAACTGAAACATTTACTCTGTGTAATTATCTCTTGGCTAGTGGGGGCTGGTTCTTTTGTGTTCTTGTAAAAAAAAAAAGTTGTTGTTCTGGTCTTGCCCTAACCTTGGTAGGATCTCTGTCTTTGCACACAGTGCAGGCTGGAGAAGTTGTTTGACCGCAACTGAGCTACAAAATATAAGTATCTTTTGATTATTTTTACAGATTACTGTTTTTATAATTTAATATATATAAAGCACTTTGTCTATTCAGAATCTTCACAAATCATTATCTGTTTAAAACTTTCATTTGAATCTGTAGTGCTTGCTGTCTTAGGCTATTGTATAAACTGAAACATTTACTCTGTGTAATTATCTCTTGGCTAGTGGGGGCTGGTTCTTTTGTGTTCTTGTAAAAAAAAAAAGTTGTTGTTCTGGTCTTGCCCTAACCTTGGTAGGATCTCTGTCTTTGCACACAGTGCAGGCTGGAGAAGTTGTTTGACTACAAGTGAGCTACAAAAAATAAGTATCTTTTGATTATTTTTACAGATTACTGTTTTATAATTTAATATATATAAAGCACTTTGTCTATTCAGAATCTTCACAAATCCTTATCTGTTTAAAAACTTTCATTTGAATCTGTAGTGCTTGCTGTCTTAGGCTATTGTATAAACTGAAACATTTACTCTGTGTAATTATCTCTTGGCTAGTGGGGGCTGGTTCTTTTGTGTTCTTGTAAAAAAAAAAAGTTGTTGTTCTGGTCTTGCCCTAACCTTGGTAGGATCTCTGTCTTTGCACACAGTGCAGGCTGGAGAAGTTGTTTGACCGCAACTGAGCTACAAAATGTAAGTATCTTTTGATTATTTTTACAGATTACTGTTTTTATAATTTAATATATATAAAGCACTTTGTCTATTCAGAATCTTCACAAATCCTTATCTGTTTAAAAACTTTCATTTGAATCTGTAGTGCTTGCTGTCGGCTATTTTGTCCCACCCTCCCTCCCTGTTGGTGTCTTGCTCTTATACTTGGTGGCTTTGCAGTTGCCCGCCCCTACTGTGACACACCTCCCAGTCTAGTGTCATTAGCTCATTCTTCTTAATACAGAGAGAACATTTGATAAGGCCTTCTGTTCCTCCTTTTTCCCTTTTCAAAAAGTAAAACAAAACTTTTTTTTCTTTTTCGCCTGAACCTTCTTGTGTTCAGACTGTCCTTCTCAAACATATTGGAAATATACAGTATATTTCAGAGCATTTGTTATAACTGTATTTGCTATAACTGATTTAAGTATTTTTTCTGGCTTTTTGAATATTTACTGCTTAGCAACTGCATCCTAGCCTGTTTATACAGCTCTGCATTCTATTTAAATTGTTTTTGTGTTGATTAACTGTTTTGCACTCTTAAAAAGTTATTTGTTGCTTAATTTTACCTGTAGGCTAACACACTCAAGTGTGCTAGCCGCTTGAAAGCATTTATAGCATTTACTGTCTGTTTTTTTCCTTGTCTCTGTAAAAAAACAAAAAAAATCTTGTTTTCCCACCTTACTGAACTAGAGTAGTCCAGTTTCAGAGTTGCTGATCCCTGGGCTTTGTTTTTAGTTCCTGTTACTGATCCATTGCCTTATTAGGAAGGAGGGAAGTTTCTTT